>NW_023503823.1:1500000-1620249 GCF_014529535.1 Bradysia coprophila
CATCATCGAGTACATTCAGGTTTGTTTGGATTCTTATGGGTTGAATTACAGAAAGGGTTGGTTTGGTGTCAGATGTTGTCGACAACGATCACTAAACTGAAAATTATTGATCCAAAAAGGGGAGGCTGAATCGAGTTTTCTGGAACCTAATTTCTTGTTGCATTTACGGCCGAACAAAATAGATTTTCTCATGACCGCAACCTTTCAGAAATTTTTGTTTGGCCTTTTAATAAAGTCGAGATCAATCTCCAGAAAAGACTCAAATCAAATGAAGTAATAGATCCGGTTGTAAAAATATTACTCTGCTTGCTGTCTGTGAATGTTGAGGTAATTGAAATCGATTTCGTTTTAATCGAATTATTTACACAAAACATCGAATGATTCGTTGGCGATTTGGGTGAAGTCTCGCCATTTTTAGTATGGTTCTATTGTTGATATATAATTTCCATGTAATTGACAGTTGCTCCCATGCATATGTCGAAGAACTTTATTGTGTTCTGTTGACTTTTTTCTCAGAAACACATCAATTGCATGCTTCCAAATAGGGCATTGTGCTCCAATTAAATGAGTTGAGGTTATGTCTGACCGCAGTCCATATGCATTTTTGAATAATTTTCAGTGGAGTCCATTAAGTGGTTGTTTTTCTTGTCCCAATTTCAGCATAATGCCGATACAAATAACATTGAGAAAGCCCGAGAAGAGCCAGGAAACGAAATAACGCCCGAATGTCTCGTCAAGCATCCGTTGCAGAACCAGTGGACTCTGTGGTACTTGGAGAACGACAGAAATAAGTCCTGGGAAGACATGCAGAATGAAATAACCAGCTTCGACACGGTCGAAGACTTTTGGAGCTTGTACAATCACATTCGGGTGGCGTCGGAATTGAAGCAGGGCAACGACTACTCACTCTTCAAAAAGAATATCCGACCGATGTGGGAGGATGCAGGTAAAACAAACAAAATAATCTGCCGTATAGTGAACGGAGCGGATAATTAAATGTTCGTCTAAATATAGCCAACAAACGTGGCGGTCGATGGGTTTTGAATTTAAACAAACAGCAACGTCGCAACGAATTGGATGCATTGTGGTTGGATATTGTAAGTGTAGATTTGAGTCGATAATTCCGTTCGATGAATTGATGATCGAACCAAAATTGATTGCCTTACAGTTGTTGTGCTTAATCGGGGAGTCATTCGAATATTCTGACGATATTAATGGTGCAGTCGTCAACATTCGCCCGAGAGGAGATAAAATTTGTAAGTTCGAAGTGGTTGTCCCTTCTGGGAATTGGAATGCGAAGTCGACGTAACACATTTTTCGTTTAATTTTTCCAGCAATCTGGACAGCCGATGGTACAAATCAAGAATCGATTTTGAGTATAGGCCACAAATTAAAGGAATGTCTTTGGCTACCGAACGAAGTTCAGATCAGCTACGAACTGCATAAGGACACGGCTAACAAGCAAGGACCGAAGATGGCATTCACGATATAAACAGTTCTGATTTAATCTTTTTGGTGTTGAGAAGCCGACTCAACACTCAGCACTAACAGCAACACAATACTTATCGTCGGTAAAAGATTATTATTTTTTTTTTGTTTATTGGAAAAATCATTTCTTATTTCTTTGGATTTATAACCTCCCCTCCCGAAAAGTCAATGAAATAAAAAGAAAAATTATTTCGAAAAGCTAAAGTTCGAATTGACAGGAAGAAAATGTCGTTTCAATTGTTGGTTGACCATTATGACGGAGAAGTGTTTTGAAAGAGAAATTTGATTTGAACTCTGAACTTGCGGGAACTGTCAGTCGTCGACACTTTCCGCAAGTTCGAACAAATGACGATTTCCCCATTAAGAAGAGGCTGTTGATTCTATCGGGATCAGATGATGAATTCAGAAGAGATATTATCGAACATTTTCCGGTGGTCGCAACCGACCTTATCATTATGTGTGAAGATAAGCTTTAGATTGCATTGCGAGAACCAATTGATTCTTTGGAATACACAGAGTACACTATACATTGTATTTATACCATCCTGTTCAATTATTTGTATTGGAGTAAAGCGTAGCGTTTCAAAGTCATATTTGAATTGGTGGAATTGAGGGGACGGCTTGTTCTTATTAAATTGCGATACGATATTTAACACGCTATTAATGTTGTTTCAGTTTCCAAAAATTGTAAGCCTGAGGCACAAGAAAATCTGAAATCATTTTGGCAGAGTTATTAATGTGTGACTTCAGTTGGTCCTAGTTGTTGATTTTATTCAATTTATCAGCGTTCGGCAAATGTTTTACAAGAGAAATGCTTTTCTTTCACGTTGTTCTTGATAAATGATCTTAATGGCGTTCGGACAAAATAACCCCGGACGAAATAAATCCGGACATAATGTCCCCTGGACAAAATAACCCCGGACAAAATAACCCGGACAAAATAACTCCGGACAGAATAACTCCCAAATAAAAAAAACGATATAGTTACTCGAATATTTTCAATACACTCAATATATTCGAATATTCATGAGTACATGGTCGATATGTTCGAATATAGTCGAGTACATAGTGGATGTATTCGAATATATTCGAGTATCTTGTCGAATATATTTGATATATGCGAATATAGTCGATATATTCGAATATAATCGATCATGTTTGCTATATGCGAATATAGGCGATACATACATACTAGTATGTAGTCGATATATTCGAATATAGTCTAGTTCTTAGTCGACATATTCGACGATAGTCTAGTATATAGTCAACATATTCGAATATAGTCGAGTACATAGTTGTAGTCCATATATTCGATGATAGTAGACATATTCGAGTATAGAGTCAATATATTCAAATTAATAGTCGATATATTAGAATGTACTTGAGTATATAGTCGATATGTTCGAATATACTCAAGTATATAATTGATATAATTTAATAGATTATATGCTGCGCCGCAGGCCGTGGAAAATAAAAAAAAAATAAAAAAGCGGGGTCGAGGGGCGGCAGCCCCCGCAGAGGGGGGTGAAGGGGGGAGTATCCCCCCTTCAATGTCGTCATCATTTAGTCCAGGGGTTATTTTGTCCTGACCTGATCGGGGTTATTTTGACCGGGGTTATTTTGTCCGGGTTATTTTGTCCGGAGTTATTTTGTCCGGGGTTAATAAGTCCTAGAGCCCATTTTGGAAAAGATAAAAAAAAAATGACAGTGCGAATGAGAAAAGTTCTATTTTCTCAACACGGTAGAGAAACTGCGCTTTTCTCACTAGAAATGTCATTCGACCAGTCGTCTAGAAAACGAAATTTTTTCATGGTCTGTTGAGGGGAGAAAATAAGGCAAAAAAAACGTGCGCATGAAAAATCCTTTTTTATCGATAACTTGAGCAAGGAGCAGCTCAAAAAGGTGAAACTTTGTAGGAATTTTGTTGAACGGCAACATTAACATAAAGGATTCCACAAAACTATATGAAGTCGTTGACAATATAAAGAGTCCGACCAAAAATTATGGAGTCACTGACAATATAGACAATTTCACCAATCGAAAAGGAGATATAACTCAATAGTATCGTAGAGTAACAATGAAAATCATTAACTGAATCTTTTGAGAGACCTATTTGCCTTTCACAAGATCATATTTGGCTATACCGACTTCTGTATCAATATTGAACATTAGCACTGTTTCCTTATCAACAACACCAATCATATCTGCCTATAAATTACAACGGTAGATTATTCAGTTTCAGATCCGAACCAATTTAAACGAGATTTAGGCAGCATAATCTCTGCGCAATGTTTTGTAAAAAGCAACTTTATCTACTCTTATACAAACTCCATGTGTGTTCACATATCTTCAAGTAATCCTCAATCCTAATATATGAATTTACAAAAAAAAACAACAAGCGAAGGTAAAAAAAATAAATCGAAAAAGGGTAGCCAGCTTAATCGATATGTTGGACCATTAGAGAGTATTTCGGTTCTATATTACGTCCTATCGTCAACTGTATGTTAGATAATGATAGGGATGATCACATTGGCGAAGTGTAAATAAATTGGAAATTATTTTTTGGGATTGTGAGACGACCGAGTCTTTATGGTTAGTATCATCACTCTGCAGAATGCTCAGGTTTCTGCCACCTATGTCTATTCATGTATGTAAAGAGGTAACATTTTCGTATAATATGGTATTAATGAATAGCAGACTACATCAATTTTACTAAAGCTAAAAATTCACATTGTCATTAATGCATCAATAGACCAAGTCTCTTGAATTTATATTGTTCTTCTTGTACAATAAGCAACTTTGGGTCGATGCTCGATACACTAACGGTAGCTGAAAGTTAGTTCTACGATTGTAAAGACGATCTACATCGTAATGAACGTAACTCTTATCACATCGCAGGTGAGAAAATATTCATTTTCTCACTTGAACTGAAACTTCGGAAGCCATTGTTGTGAAAAACGTTGAGTAGAAATTGGGAAAAAGTAGGAAATTTCGTTTTCTCAAATGTCTTGTGGTAAAGCGACATTGAAAAAAAAATCCAACTTTTCTTCTCTCGTTGAACAAATCACTATTGTGCGACATTCAGGAATTGCAAAGCTTGTAACACCCCTCTTTTGACACCTGAAGATGGTGCGCACGTAAGGGTCGAAACTGGTCTAATTAAGTTCATGCAAAATTTACTAAAAAGCTTTGTGGTATGATTTGTAGTAAACATGTATAGCTTTCCGCTGTACATATACTTGCCACAATAGACAACGTATTCCAAAAACAATCTCTAAATAGGTCATCTTCAGGTTGTCCTGGCAAGTGAAACTGAAATTGACCGGTTTGGAAGTTCCATGTTGAATAAGTTGTCTATGGTGACATTTGTATGCGTAGTGCAATGGAATGACACAAATATTTACCACAAACCTTATCACACTCGATTTATTGCCGAGTTTTCAATGAGGTGTTTATCAGTTAGTTTCGCATGACCTAAATTAGACCTGGTCAGCGCCTCAAGGTCGCCCTGATTTGGTAGTTTTTCCAGGCGACCCTTACATGTTTCCTTTCCCGAAGAATTGCTTGATGTAAAATTTTGTAATTCTGGTTATAACGTTTCGAACAAACGCTTCCACTATGAACTACCGAGGCTCATCAATGAAATTATTTTCGGAATTTAATTTCAATTTCGTAATTGCCAGTATAAATGAAATCAATCCAAAGCATTCATGTAATAACTTTTCATTTCTACTGATAGCATCCCTTCTGTTTATTCGCCTACGCTGAATTTTCCAATCGTCAATTTTCATCAATCAAAGAACATTTTAATGCCATCCATGTCAGTCAAATTCATATTCAAAGAATTTTTTTTAACTGACGGAAAAATCTTTTTTTTTCTTCTGTGCGCTTGAAAGAATCTCAGTCTCTTTCAACTTTCTTCAGCAAAGATTGAAGCAAAATAAATCGGAATAATTCTTGGAACGAGTATATAATAAGTACCTTCCTCGATATAAAATATGGAGACACAGGAGCTTTAAGTTTGATCGATGTAATCGGCATAAGACGTGTTTGTTAATTCGGTGAAAGCCTTACAGAATTGCAAAGTAAGTTCCAAGTGTTAATGCAGTTCGTGTTAATATACCACAGACAGTGACACGGTACTTACATCTTTTTTGTCAAACATATATGGTGGATTCCAGAACCTGCCACGCGATGAATGAAATTTCGTTCTAAAATAGCTTTTCTTATGGCTTGATTTCTATTTAACAATAAAAAAAAGTACTCCGTGTGAGAGACCAAATTGAATTTTTGTAACTTTTCAAAGCACCTAGCAGGGTAATAGAGGTTTTTACACGTCAAATAGAGTAGTATTTTGATACCAATAATACCATTAGCAGCCTTAATGGTAATTTTGCAATGACATTAAGAGAAAAAAGGTATGGGAATATTCGCATACTTCGATTAAAGTACTACTCTATTTTTTTCTATTACCCTGCTAGGTGCTTTGAACTTTTCCATTCTTTACTTGACAGATCGCACTCTCACGGCTTTCACACACAGTCCTTTTTGTTGAGTGGAAACACCACTTACAACTTCATTCACGGAACTACTAGTGAACCGAATTCAAAAGAATCCAAGATTCGCTAAGAACTCAGGCGCAGAAAAACTTATTAATAGATTTTGGAGCTATTTTTGGTTCAAACTTTGTTAGTCACGGGAGACGTCATTAATTACTTCATAACATGGATCTTATGAAGTAATTAATGACGTCTCCCGTGACTAACAAAGTTTGAACCAAAAATAGCTCCAAAATCTATTAATAAGTTTTTCTGCGCCTGAGTTCTTAGCGCATCTTGGATTCTTTTGAATTCGGTTCACTAGTAGTTCCGTGAATGAAGTCGGGTCTTATTTTAATATTTTCGTCGCAACGTTCAGAACCTTCTTCATGCATAAGAACAACGTTAATTCACATTTTAAGAGGGTTGCAGTCTTTATCTTGAAAGTGGTTAACATCATATCCATCAAGTTTTCCTTTTTTCAAAAGGTTTTAATATTAAGTCAATATTTATGGGGAAATGTTCGTCGCTTCAGTAATATACCCGAAATACACCCATTGAGATACTTGCAATATGTAAGGCAAGAAAATGGTTAACTATATTAACTTTCAGTTTTATGTGCATTAGAGGAGATTGTAGGTGAACGTCTTATGATGAAATATATTACCATAACCACAGCTTGGAAGGGTATAATGAACCCATAATAAAACCATCGTTCTTTAAGGTTTAATAAACTGAAGTTATTGTGGAGGGAGTATGAGAATCTACATAAAGCTAGACCGTACAATTTGAACATACTAACGTTATTAATTTTGATATTTTACAGTGAATTTTCACTATAAACTATGACCAACAATGGCTGATTGTTGAAGAGATTATTACAAAATGTGTGGCTTTGAAAGTTATTAACTTAACGTTGGGTGGCCACCGATTTTCGTTCTCGGCGTATTTCCTTCTTTGTTTTTAATGAGATGTTTATCTGAACAGATTTGAATCAATTACAGAACTCTCGACACTGCAAGAAACTATAGAAATATTTACAAAATGTTGAGCATTGGGTTGGTGACTGTTTTTATGTCTGCAGAATGGAAGATAATTCCTTGTGTGAACTGAACAGTCACTATGCTGTAATCGCATGATGAATATGACTATTTAATTCCACCGCTGCTGGGGATTGTAGAAAACAGAATTTATTTTTCATTTGTTGCACAGATAATGAAACAAAATCCAATTTCCGACAAAGCTTGTTGTCTTTGGAACAACAAAGAAAAGGCAAAAGCGACAGTTAGATGATTTATGGAATAGATTTGCGAACCACACTCAGTTTGAACGTTGTTTATGTGGTCAGAAGCGTATCCAATGGTTACTAACAATTCTGTTAAAATGCAATATCCATGTGGATTTACTGATTAAAATTTATTTATCGTTTCCCGACTGAATTGAACAGTGATTCGTTTCGTAGCACCGCAAAAGTCTTAATTTTAATTATATCACACTATCACACCGCATGAAAATGGGATCCTTCTTCTGTTAAGCCATCAATTTTCGAAAGCTTTCAACAGATTTGTTTTCCAGTACGTTGTATCTATGTGAAACGAAATATTATGTAGGGTGGCTGAAAGATTGTGATAAATTATGTTTTTCGACTGTGTATGAAGCACGAGCCGTAAATATTTTGCATGTTCGAGATGTATGACTTGCTGACTTCGGAAAATGGTGGAAATAATTGAGCGGAAAGTTTTAATTTTTCAGATGAGTAATGAATTGGAACTCAATGATATTTTTTGTCGTCGGTTTCCTTAAACGGTAAAACCATGAATCTTTAAGTGTTCGACTACGTCATAAGAAATATCCCTAATCGCATAAAGCACAGTACGGACGTAGTTAAACAAATTTATTTTGGCGAGTAAGAACACCGTCATCCTCTGCGGGTCGGGCTATAAGGTCCTCATTCGTCAAAATAACAATTTGGAACCATGGACGTAATGTACTATTAAATTATTTACCAACAATGAGAGAGAAAAGTTCAAGGCTGAAACTGTACGATCAATAAGGGATTCAATAAGAGCTCAGAGCGTATCGTTTCTATAATATTTCGAATTTCGTAATGCAAATATGCGAGTTTGTGTGTGCGTAAGCTGGTCGTTTTCTTCCCAAATCGCTTCATTTGCTTACACATTGACTCTAGATTGTTGATAATACTCGTGTTGTTTTAGGCCAACAATATCTGCGTTTACTTTTCGGGATCCGACTGTTCTGAACGAATGTGTTTACCTATATCAAATAATGAATTGCCTGTGGACACGCTTATTCAAAGGAAGTTTTCTTCAATTTAAACTTCTCTACGATACACAAATGTCCCCAGTGTCTTTGCCATTTTATATAAATTATATGTATCCGTGTATCTTATACGTATAGGAATACAGTACAGGCGTTGGATAGTAGCTCATATACAATTCACTGTGTTCTCTTGGGGAAAATATTTTTTTTTAAATTTTGTGAGACGGAACCGTATGCTTTCTGAAGAAAAAATAAAACCAAAAAGTGGCCAAAGCATACAGTATATTTGCATCAGCGAGAGAAAGAGGAAAACTTTATTTGCATTTTATCATTGAAACTGTCTGACAATGAAATCGAGAACGGAATTTTAAGCAGTGTTACTCGTGAGTGAATATATTATGTCATCTACTTCAAATATTACAGGTCAGATATTTCGCTGCGAATAAGGCGAATAAAACCAAAAGTATGGTCGGGTTGTATCGACTTTTGGTGACAGAACTGCCTTATTAGTTTCGTTAAATAAACTACCAAGAATATGAAACATGACAGGGTGTAAACGCACTGTGAAATCTAATGATTTTGTATACGAAAATATGCGAATAGCCAAGAAAATGTGCGATTAGCATCTACCTTTTGTAAAACTTTACAGTTTCATATTCAACTTAGTATTCACGTATAGGGAACACGAGTGCATCCACGAAGCAAACGGACAAAAAAAATCACACGTGTGAAATTACGTCCTTGGACTAATCTTCAATCACCATACATAGATCAAAAACAAACAAATTTCATTAAATCGTTACAATCTTCTCTTAAGCCATATTCTACATTTTCCGTTTTGTTCCACTTTAAATCTTTAAGAGTTCAACACAACTTAAAATTTCTGGAAACAAAGTCGTAAAATGTAAATCGTAAATGCTACAACAGAAAACCTTTTTGAAAAGCACGAGTGCCTGCCTTTGTGCTTTTATTTTCACCAAAAATAAAAAAATGAAAACTGAACTTTTTTCTGAGTGCTGAAATTCTCACAGGTATTAAGGAATGCATGGATGCCTCGGAATGTGTTAGGCATGCATACTGCACAAGTTTTTGAACGCCAGCACTAAATATGCAAGCTTTTCTTTGCCTCAATATACGATTCTAGTTTTACGATTGCATGTAGGATTAGTCGGGAGAAATCATTAGCACAGAATCTGAGCACTCACCAATACTTGGTCGAATCGATTTCATTTTCTACGCTACTTTCTTCTTGTCCTGACCACATCGAAAATGAAAATATTATAATTCTGAGACCAAAGAATCGTAATATCATTTAAAAAATTTAGTAATTTTGCATTCTAAATTGGAATAATTTCAGGGAATTATCCAATCTATTATACATGAGCATGGTCGCAAAAGAAATAAATTTTTCTATTATATACAATAGGTGTTTCACAGACGGCAAGTATTATTGTTGCATCTCTTGTCTCTTTTCCATTTCTAAGAGATTGATGTAAAATCTGGTACTTCATTTGTTTTAACACATACTTTGCTATAAACTAACTTATCGTCGATTTCGACAAGAGATGACTTCATCATCTATCGTCTTACTCTTCGAGGGAGCATAGAGAGTCTACAAAATGCCTGCCTCTTTTCCGCGTTACCTGTGGGTTCGCAGTCCAGTGCGGTTATCACGATGCTTCCCACAGGGTGTCGAATTGTGTTGCCGATCCAATTCCATTTCCGACGTTTGATCATCACTTCCGTTTCCTCGAATTTGGAATTTTTATTCTTTAAAAACAACGGAGATTATCAACGTTTGAATGTGAATTCCGATTCAAAATTCAAAATATCGGATTCGACCGCTTTTTTATGCAGCGCTACAAACCATACCACTAAACGCGTGGATTCATATTTTAATGGTGTACAAATACTGTGCTATTGGTAACTATGCTGAAATAAAATCATTTTCAACCATTTTTCATGAACTGCGTACTCGCCCTAAATGTTGATTTGAATTTCTACCCGCAACATATTTAATTGACTGTTCACTTCTCTTAGAAATTAAAAATTGTAAGGAATTATTCAATCGTTAATTTTCACTTTTCACCGAACAATTCCAATTTTTCTTTTGTTCTACTGTCAAGAGCTCTTGACATTTTTTCCTTATATTAGGAAACATCAGATTTTCTGAATAAAAAATCCAAACGAAGAAGCAAACACAAACGGAAAGAGCAAGTTTGACAGATTCACTGAAAAATAATTAAATTCTGACTGCAAGGATTTTAGTTAAGCAAAATGTCATTGGACTGTATTTTTCAGTGAATCTTTCAAACGTGCCCTTTCCTCTTTGGATTTTCTGTTCAGAAAACCTGACGTTCCCTATTATGTCAAAAGTGAACGAAATCGCCACACTCACGAACGTTACGAACCATAATGGTTTACTGCTAATATACTTACCATTGAAATGATACACTAACGCTTATACCTTTTCTTATCAAAAAACGTTTTGCTTGCTAAATAATCAGCGATAATTCGTTTATTTTATCGTTGTAAAGTCGCTCAATCAGCCGATAAATAAGTTTTAATAACACAAAAAATGACGAGCATCAGAGAATTACCTGTCGTTATAAATAATCTTTTCGCATTGCTACACTCGTACAGCCGATTCAAGCCAACAATATCCAAATCACTTAACTGCGTCTTTGTTTGCAATTCGGGAATTAGGCTGCCATTCTTGAATAACATAGCCGGTCCACCCTGATTCGTTTGAAATCTGAATGATCCATAATGCATGACACTCTCAAAATCATACACTTCGGACCGGATGTGTGCGCTTTCGTTCATTTTTTGAAAAACGGCCAAGGATGCTGTGGACGAACGAAGCGGAATTGACGATGATAATATTTTACGATTATCATTATAGACAACTTACATTCTGGAAGATCTTCCGTTTGCACCGTAATATATTCATCCCTGTCAGAACGCTGATGTTCATGAATGGATCCCAATGATTGGATCAATTGGTGCAAGAAATACGAATAAAAACCACATTCCGGTTCATAAATCAAAATGTCTTGTGGACCAGAATTTTGAAATCCAACTGGTGCTGAGCAACCGGTCTCAACCATTCTCATTGACATGTAATTTATCTCGTCGGTGCGTGTAACAAAGCGTATACATGTTGTCCCTTCAATTTGACGAATTGCTCGTAAAATTTCACTTTCGAATTTAGCTGCAAAATCGGAATGAAGTTAGGAAACTGGATCATAATATGGGCCCAAATTACAGGGACCCACCTAAACTTGAGTCAATTGTGAAGTAAGCAATTCCATCTGGCCATTTTCTGACGGCGTAGTCTACTTCATGGTATCGGTTCATTTGTCCTCCATGCACATTGGGACTGGGTGATACTGTAAAATTAAGTCTGGTGAGGTTTTTCAGTGTAACTTGCTTAGGTGTGTATGCCATATCTTGACGATCTAGTACCAAACCTCCACTTAACAGTCGTGTAGTTGTGTAGTCTTCATTGTCTTAAATTTTCAAGACAGGGCGCTGCGTACTATATTAAATGAAATGTACACTGTCAATATTCCTTACTCTATTTTTTCGAGGTTCGGTGCTAGAGTGCTGTCGTTATGATAGTAGTCGTTACCTTGCAATATATTGTAAGATTGAACGGTGGTTAAATAAATTAAAACGGCTGCAAACGATGTTAAATTCATTTTAGACATTTACAAAATAACCAAAAAATCACAACAAATTTTGTCAACAAATTAACGACACGAAAGACAGCTAAAGTTGTATTAATCTTGAAATTTGAAGGCAAACATCAGCTGAGTAAGCTTAATCTTTGTTACAGTGATGACAATTCAATCGTTATCTGTCTGATATCAATTTACTGTTTTAATATATTGTGGTATACATTAATTGATCGACGTCGTTTTAAGACAATTCGCTTCTTTCCGACTAAGCATAGGATATTTTGCCATTCTTGCATTAAAATCCTTAAAAATAATGATTTTTTTCATGTAAGCTTTTTCGTTTTTAAAAGGTAGGGATTCCATGCAAATAGTCTCACATATACTGTTATCTTTCCCAGGTGCAAATAGTCTTAAATCCAATATTTGCCCCTTAGCAACAAATAGACACAAGCAAATTTTTCCTTGTACAAACTCGCTTAACAATTATGTGTTTCATCGGTATCATCAGAGGGTTTAGCAATTTCACTAAGGTTCTAATTTTGAGATTTTGAGATTTTGAGATTTTGAATTGTGCTCTAGGCTACAGTTCATGAAAAATAGTTGAAAAATGACTGAAAAATAGCATATGGTGTACTAGCTGAAACATGTGTGGAATTATAGTCCAGAGTTACCAATTTATATTATAATGGTATACTACGCTATTGGTAACTTTGGAGAAATCTTGGAAAAGTATATAATTACTAATAGCGCAATACTTTTTAGCCAATAAAATATAAATTGGTAACTGTGGACTGTAATTCCCAGAAATTCCACACATTTTTCAGTCAGTGGACCGTATGTTTTTTCAGTAATTTTTCAACCATTTTTCTAGAACTGTGTAGTCATCTATATTTTGAACAGTTTGGTCATTAAGGCGAATACACAATTTGTGAAAAATTACTGAAAAATCGACGCTCTGCAAAATGATTGAAAAATGACAGCGCGAATTTTTGAAAGTACTAACTAAAGTTTCTGTTTCATGTGATTAATTGATATTTTATAAGTTGAAGTTCAATATTTACCACTGTGAAACTTGTTTTCCTTCACGGACACTAACGATAACCTGTCACATATCTGTTATCGATCGATAGCGACGACAAAAATAATGACAAGCTCTGGGTAATATTGTCCTTTATAAACGAAAATGAATGTTACAAAAATTGAAGTACAAGATTTGAAATCGACCATTTTATATTTTGACGAGTGGGAGGTTTGTAGTCCTAGCCGAAAGAAAGGGCTATAATCCCACGATTAATGTACCATTGTTTTTAAAATTTCGTATCTCAAAAGTCCGACTTGACATGACTGCAGTTCCATCGCTGATTTTTGCAAAAGTGATGAGAACTATTTCCACAATCTATTGGTAATTATATTTCCCCAACGATACCAATAGCACGAACTGTGTACTCACCTTCAGTAACGCGAAAAAAAATCACACTTTTTGTTCATGATTCGAATTTGACTATTAGTAAGTAAGTAGGTTTGTAAGACATCTTCTCTCCCCTTTCATTAAACAACGGGTCAATTCATTTTTTGAATATTTAAAGCTGATGATGATGCGAGTTCTCACTGAAAAATTAAATAAAAATAATGAGCCCACATACCGATAATACTCTATGATCAACTTGCGTTAGAATAGAATTGACATAAAGTTTGCAAAATGAGACAACAACATTACCGTATCGAGAACTGCAATAAGAACTTTAACTCAGGCACTGCGAAACTTTGTTTCAATAGCTAAGTTGTCACAAAAGGTGGAAAGTTTTCCACATACTTCGTCAGTAATTTGGACAGAACAGCGCACTCACGAAAGCTCGTGCTAAGCTAAGAATCAATCAAAAATCAAAGATTTTGAAGTTGGATTTGTCGTCACAATTATGTATTAACCGTTGTAACACTGTGTGAATTTTAAATTTAGCTAAATTCAATTCTCTTCCACATCTATCCTCCATTGGAAGAATATTTCAATATGCTGACAATATCTGCATTTGATTTGAAAAAATTTCCATTTTTCATTGAAATGAAAAGATCTCCAGAAATAAGTTAAAGAAAATTCGAATGCAACATCTCGAGTGAAAAAAAAAACAAGAAGAAAAATCTTATCAATTCACGCGAATTTATTTCATTTTTCTTTTATATTCACAGCCATTGCATTCTCTATAATATTCCATTTTGAACGTAAATCTTTTTCATTTTCATAATGGTATGCACGGATCAATCAAATTTAACTCTCTTTTCATTTTGACACACAAACGTACTTTTCGTATGTGCAAATGGATTTCATTGGCTGAATAAATTTGCGAAAATCAATTTCACTGAATTTATTTTGAGACATTCGTTATGAGATTAATGAAAATAATGTTGGATTTCCGTCAAGTCAATCCTAATTCAATATATAAATTGAAAACCCAAGAGTTACGACTTTCACTTCCACATTAGTTCAATTTATAAATTTCGAAATTACCAGCAGGGGCTTCGTATTCATAGATTGTGATATATAAATAATGAATGGAACAAATGATTTTATCAATACGTAAGTAGAAGAACTTTCCGGTAAGTACTCCTACACGTAAAGAGCGATTAAGTTGGGTGAAAAATGTTTAAAACTTCCACAATGTTGGATGTGGAAAATAACGTGTTGTAGGTACTAAAATTGTCTTTGTGACGAAAACAAAATGCTTTTTCATTTAACGAGTACAACAACACTTTCCAGCTGTGAAGTCTTAGTCTCACATTCTTAATCTATATTTCGGCGCCTGAGGAGGATGATTCATGTTGCTAATAGAAATTTCTTGCACAATTTCAACGGCTGGATTAACATATAGCCGTAAAGTATCGCCAAAGTCAAATCACGTAAAAAGTATTTTTGAGCGATTCATCACACTCTGTCGATTTTTCTTAGTGTTTTTCACACTATGGCGATTTTTGCGATTCATCATTTTTGGTTGATTTGTTAAATCACCAAGAAAAATCGACAGAATGTGAAGAAACGTCAAGGAAAATCTCCAGAGTGTAAAGGAATACCAAGGTAAAACGCAAAATGGTGAAGCAACTCAATAAAGACAAATTTTCCATTCTTTGTGTCTCTCTGCGTCTCTTCACGCTCTGGCCCTTTTTTCTTAGAGATTTTTTTTTCACGATTTTACTTTGGCAATTCTTCACAGGAATTTGAATTAACTTGCGAGTATTAATGTGTGACAGGGAAAAATTTACGTGCAATTTGATTGCGGGTCTAATTTTTAAAAGGTTCAGCAAAATCTTTAAAAAAAATCTTTCCTTCACTTCCTTCTTGAATTTTGGAAACATTCATCAATTATGAATGAGATACGCGACAATTCATTCTGCATAATTTTAACTTTTAGAAAATTTGGCTAGTTTTTTATCGAAACAAGTTACCATTAATTTATAATTATCATTTCGAGCGAAACCCTTATAAATACGCAACTAGCTAATTTAGGTGGCACAACATCTTTACGGAAGAACAAAAAAGGGCGGAATGTAACATATACCTGGCAGTAATGTGGGAAAAACAAAAGACTTTTGTTTATTTCAACAACAACAAAAATGCCTCGAGGCACCTAATTAAACCGGTATTTTCATTAACATTTCTAACATTTTCCAACCTCTCGACATTTTCTTCAACTTTTTTTCCGGTACTTTTATACTTAATTGGGATAACTGAATTACATTTTGATTAACCTTTATTGTATGCCTGGAAGGGTTTCTTAATTCAGATTTTTATTTGATTTATGATGTTGGTGAGATACTTTGAACGGCATATTGTTTACGATAAAATTTAATTAATTTTATGGCTTGAATAATTTGAAAAAGATTTTAATTTTAATTGCTCAAGACGATAGACAAATACTTTAGGTTGTATGTACGACTCCACGACTCCAGGTTGTAAATGCGTTAAATCTTGACAAAGGAAAATACTTTATTTTCCAAGTGACTCGTTTGATGTCTGTCTAGGGAAACAATAGGAGAAGGATTCGAAATGTCTCTCTCCTTCCACACGTCCCTTTGCTATTGTTTTACAGCAATATGATAAAGACAAAATAAAATTCCTTCGATTCAGTGAAATATTCTCTTTCGTTTCAGCATTCATTTGTAGAAAGAAAGAAATTTTGTCGTTGCAGTAGAAAATTTTCATTTGAAATGTAATTACATACTTTACTTACAATATTGGTACAGCATTTTGTTGCTACATTTATTTGGAACGAATTGTGAATCTAGCCTGATTGTTTTGTAAAAAGAAAATCATTCGGATTTAATATTAAAATTTTTATCTAGGTCATTGATCTGATTGGGTAGCAGACAACGTCGTAGACATCGCCACTATCTATGAACATTATAAAAAGTTATTATAAATAAAGAAAATGAACACTTATCTGGATGGAACTTGAGGAATTTTCATTTTAAACTGAACTGAACATACAAGAATACGAGAAACTATGTGACGACATGCAGTCTTTGTCGACAACAATGGAAAGTGGGGCTATGTTAGCTTAGAATCAAACACATTTTCTACTATCCATCACCATTTGGTAAATGGAAATGAGTGACAAACGATTTTATCCATAGTTGTTTTATCCACATGGGTGGGAGAAAGATACCCGTCGTATTTTGAAGAAATTTGGGGAAAACTTTCATATTTTCAGCATAAATGGCGTTGGTATGATCGAACACCTCTTCAAACTTCTTCCCATGAATACTAAGCAGCAAGACACTCATTTCACCAGATTTTATTTCTCTGTGAACCCATTCAATTCTTGACTTTTCCAAGAAAAACGAGTTATTTTACTCAATAGTTTTTCATATGAAATGTTCTGTTCGAATGGATGCTCCAAATGCACCGCCAATTCCATAACGCAATCAGTCTCCATCATTTGTTTGAGCTATTGCACATTGTCAACGTACACCCAAGGAGTGTCTTCGAGTCGCTGGGGCTTGTCATTGTCAAACTTGCCGATAGTAAATGACGCGTCTGTTATAGCGTTAGATTCGGAGTTCGAGGTGATGCAATCTTGTAGATTTTGCTGGCCTCTCTCTCAGAATAGTTACCCCCAAAGAATTTGGTTGAAGTGGTTGGTTGTGATTTCCGTATTCCTTTGTTAGAATTAATATTGCTTTTTGTCACATTTTATGCTCCATCTCTAATATTTCTAATTTGCTTCTGGATGTTTTTAGACCCGTACGAAGTACTGGGGTCTTATAGGTTTACGCATACGTTTGTAACACGTCGAATTGGACTCCCTGAGTAAGGGGAAACCTATTGTGGTTGTCTAGAGATGCCAAATCCGCGAAAAAAAAATGTCCGTCTGTCCGTATGTCTGTCTGCACGATAACTTGAGTAAAACGCATCCGATTTTGAAAATTCTTTTTTTTTCCGTTTGGTAATGTCAAAAGACAGGCTAAGTTCGAAGATGAGTGATTTTGGATCGACCCCTCCCGAGCTGTGGCCCAATAAGTGCTTTACGGGTTTTCGAGGATATCTCCGGACATTTAAACGTTAAACTTGTAAGTGATACGTCAAATAAAAGGTATTTACAATACCGATCGACAAAAAAAAAGTTTATAAAAATCGTATGACCGACTCGTGAGTTAGCCCCCTTGGTGTGGAACAGGCACAGGGCGGCAAGCAGTTTTTGCTTGTAGGTCGGCCACATTTGAACATATTTCGTCTGTTTTAGCTTTATTAGATAGGTATTGACCGTACCAATCAGGGAAAAAAAAGTTTATGAAGTTATGTTCTCCGGAGCGTGAGCTAGGTCTCTTGGAGTGAGCTCTTATCTGGCTACTCGGAAGTACAGTGAACGTGGTGTATTTTGACAATATCTCGAGTAAATTTTGACCGAATTTCATGAATTTTTTTTTGTTTGAAAGGTATTAACGAATGTAAAGCGTCGGTACTATTTCCGGTCTCCTAACAAAATGGCTGCCGGCGGCCATATTGGATTTTAGTAAAATAGAAATATCTTGAGAAAAATGATACTTAGAGAGTTTCTGTTAACATGGAAATAATTTGTTATGTGTGTGGGGTTTCAGGGATTCCATATACGGACATCTATATATACCTATATACAGCTATATTGAGCTATATACAGGCATATAGAGCTATATAATAGCATATATTTATATGTGAAATGTTTATTTATAGTGAAATATAGTTAAATATAGCGGTATATAGCTGTTTAAATAGGAATTTATGAAATTTGTCTTCGTACGGGGCTGTCTATATTGCCTCCGGCAATTTAGTTGTATATGATAACAAGGCAAAGAGTGGATAATGTAAGTGATTTTAAAGGGAAAATAGTTTTTCAGCAGAGAAGAAAATGAAGTAAGAGAAATGAAGAGTTTCACATTAAAGGCTTTTGATACGAATAGGTGTTTCGTACGGGTCGGCGTTAGCTATGTTTTTGTCATCATTTAATTTTCTTATAAAGCATTCGAGCCATGACGGATGTTTTTGTTCGTTATATGGTGAATTGAAGTTATATCGTAATCTTAGCTCAGGAGGTGGAGACGGTGGTTGATTGGGCGTCAGTGGCTCTCTTGCAGTGGCTGATTCGAACGTCTGAGGTTGTACGAGTCCGATGAACCGCTTGTTTGCTCAATATCTGACTTCTCTTTCTTGTAATCATTCTGAAACAGTCTCGATTCCAGTGGCCTCTCTTTTCAGGCTCACTTCGCTTAAAATGGATTAAATCTCATGTGCAGCGGCAGTAGTTAACGCATTGAGTTATGAGTTATAGTGTCAACTGTAAGCAAACAACTGTTTTATCATATGAAGTGTCGTAAACGTCTAAGACATCAGAGGACACGATAACACCTGCTTCACTTTCGCTGTTGTTCAAATTTGAAAAGCTTCCCATGTGTATGTATAAGTATTTCATTCATTGGACAAATGTATTCGTCTTTCCAAGACACGTTTCTCAACGTATCGAAAATTGTAATAGATAAACTAGTATTCTGTTGCTGTAGTGGTTCATCGCAAATGATAGAATTGCATCAGCAGTCAAAAGATTCGCTTCGCGTCTGCATAACACTTCCACGGCTGCCTTTCCAGGCTTCAGGGTATCTATTATTTCTGATACAACATTCAATTCTTCGTCGTTCAATCCTTCACCGACATAAACTCAAGCTTTTTGATTGGTTTTTGAAGGACACAAAATCTGCCGCACATATCAACTTTACTGATCCATTGTGTCTTGCAATCAAGCTGTAGCTAAAACTCGCTTTTGAGTTCATTAGTTTAGCTTTTAAGGACATCGTTGTTCACAGGAGAATTCTCAATTTTCTTTACATTCTGCCGGATCTTGTTGACTGCACCCAGTTTCCAATTTTGAAATGTTGAAACTACCATCAACTTCATCAGCATTATCAGATTTGAATTCTTGTTCGTCGTCCTAAATTGTATTCATCATCGCTACTCTCGTCACCATCGTTTTCTGTTGATTGGTAGTCACGATCTTTCGCGGTTAACGGCTTAGTCCTTTGACACGTCCAGTACTGCCAATTGAACACCATGTGTAAGACATAATTGTTGGTCACAGGTACAAATTCGAGCAACTTTTTTCAGGGTTTTTTCAGCCGTCAATCTATGTTTGTCGAAGATGTTCGTTTTCTTCTTTATTTATTTTTCGTTTCATTTTTGATTCAAATAGCAACCCTAATATTGTCACAAATTCTTCGTTCTCACTAATTTTGAATGAAATTTTTCGATAGATTTACTTTCTAAAGTCAATGCAAAGCCCAATTATTAGCTGACATAATACTATACTCCATTTCAAAGCCTTTGCTTTCATTAAACTGTGTAATTTTCTTTGATACAGAAATATTCAAATACACAGCGAATGGAAATTTTGTGCCACTGGTTCTTTGTGCACCAACATCGTGGATAATTCAGGTAGAGAACTTGATAAAATCACAGCAGCCTAAAGCCCATATTCAAGTTCGTCGGAGCATGTGTACACGTGCTTAATTTGTTGTACAATACAGAAAAAGGAGTAAAAGGAAATATTTCAGTGGATAGCGGTGGTTTTGCTATAAATTCACCTCAAAGCAATTTTCACTGAAATAGCTTGCATCCATTAAAACGATGGAAACGGAATGCGTGCTTTGAGGCATGATTTTTATTTTAAATTAAAAGTTGAAAACTTACTCCCAGTAATTAAATTAGGAAATTCGTTACGAATTACACGGTAAAATTTGATTAAATTACATCCAAGGTTGGTATGAGAGATGCAAGCAGACCCGAACTGGCCATATGGACGATTTGATTTTTTCAACCAACAAAGTGATATTTACAAATTTTCGTCATTCAGCGCCCGAAGGGCTTTTAGGTAGCCAGTGCGGCCCTGAACGCAAATGTGAAACAAGTTATGTGAAAAAAAACACAAATTTTCAAACAATTTTCAATGATTATGGAAATAGTTTGTGTTCGTTTCAGGTAAACAGTCCTAATCCAAATAACGCACATTCTGCGGAAATGAGGTTGTTTAGTTTCAGGAATTTTATCGCAATTGATGTCAGATTGTCGACCCGAGGCGAATCCGAGGTCAACAAGACAACGTGAAGCACTTTGCTGTTGTAACCAAGAATATTGAATTGAAGAGTTTTTGTTTCATATTCTCTTCTGAATTATCCCATATCTCATCTGAATTGCATTATATTCCCATATGATTCATTTATCATTATGCTATCCATTTACAATCCATGGGCAGGGCATGTCATTAAAACAGAATATTGCTTTTCTATAAAGGTGAGTGCTGCCATTATAACAAAAAAAAATCGAATTCATGTCATGCTACCCTAATTCGAAATATATGTCAAGAACGTTTAAATGAATAAAAAATGAGGTATGATGAGAATTTGTATTTGAAAATATTATAAGGCGGAAGGAAAAGTAAATTAGAAAGATCAAAGGAGCTTTTTTTCGGGAAATCGGTTAAAAAAATCTTCAAAACCCAAAACCTGTCTAAATGGAAGACTTTATTCAAATTTAATGCCACGGGTTTATTCCAAGTAGGCTTAATAAGATTGAAGCTTTTCGGTACAGATGAACAACGACCTGTTCATACAATTTAATGTAAAGGAAAGGAAATTACTCTTTCTTTATCTCTTACAACATCTAAAGAAGATGGAATCAAAATCTGATTTTAATTGTTGATGCGGGTGTAGACGCGGATCAAACGGACACATTGCTGAGAAAAAAAAATATTTACGAAAAATAAATTTTGCAAGTGCAAGTATCAAATGCACCCAATTTCCAAAAAACAGTTCCAAGTTCTGCGTTGTGGAGAGAACATTCTATGAAATGAAAAAGTTAACTTAAGGGATCTCACTTTTATAATTTAATGCTGAGCAGACAGGTGTTTGCATTGCTTAGTTAAATAAATTTGAATATCTAATTTCAGTACACGCTTCCTATACATTCCACAATGTTCATGAGCATTAGAGTAGATTTCGTTGACTTATTTAGCCGCTTTCGTGGTAATGCAAACATCATTTTCATCTCTTTGGCTCATCACCATGTAAAGTCATGGAAAATTACAAGTCCGACTTAGGAGGTAATCCTTAAAATTTAATGTTGATAAAATTCAACCAAAATTTAATTAAAACTTCAAGAAGACGAGTAACACCCATAACCCCAAATATTTCGCAATATTCTTTCGCAAATAAATTCACTGTCTGAATTCGACTCGAATTGTTTGCACAGTGTTCTTCTTATACCTAGACAACAACGTTTTACAGTATTGCCCAGAAGGTTAAACTGATAAAATAATCGAGCCAACCGAATAACATTGTATACCTTGCAGCAATTATTAATGAGACGTAATGAGATTTCCATGTTAAAGTGCTGCCGTTGTGAATTTCAATATTGTCAAACTATATACCAATAATGTGCTTGTCGAAATTGGAACAGAATCTTTGCTTGCAATTCCTTGTAAAAGGTAATTGAATTAGATAACGAATTCGAGTCACATTACGAAGGTAAAAACATTAAATTTTGGTACTTTATGTCCAGAGGGCTCGTAATACATCTTCGATAACATCTACCATGTTACGTTTTTCTCTAATGACTTGGTTTTTTCACCAATTCCAAAAGCAGAACATCGTGTTGTATAAATAGGTTAAATGAGGTCATGAATCTTTTGCAGTATATCTACCTAATGGCAATTCATTTTCACCAAAAGAGTAATTACGATTCGGCAAAAGTATAATTAAAAACGGCAATTGAAAAGTACATCAACGAAACTATGTGAAACAAAACAATGGAGTAATACAACGTACAACTAGACAAATATTGTAAAATAAATGTTTATTTTCCGAATAAACAAACAACTCTACGAGAAAAATGCAATCTCTAATTGACTCCAGCCAACACTCATCCGATGTTAGTTTACTCGTTCAACATGTAAAAATGCAATTTATTTCCTTTTTCAACTAAATTTGCACGAAGTGTTGTGAATGTTTTATTCACGTCCGTAAAATGTTTTTTGATAAATCAATGAAAACAAAAGGTTTTTTCTGCCAAAAATTTCCTATTTGCTGATTGGATTCATTGTTTATTGAGTTTAAAGTTGGATTAAGTACAGAGTTGTACGCTCAATTTTTCGAGTGAATTCAATTCGAATTTCTACGAAACCTACATGTAAATGAAAGAAACAAAGCAGGAAATTTAGCACCAAGAGCAAATGGTGAAAAATGATTTTCATTCCTTAAACCCTTCAGCTACCATCATTCAAAAAGCAGTGATATAGCTACCTGTTTTTCTGTTTTAAAATCGTTGTTTCCGAGGCTGACTTTCATTTTTAATATATTTCTCTGTTATATTTGCTTCTTGTCCGTACCCTATGTGAAAGTTAAAGTATGTGAACTAGGTATTGAAATGAGTATGGCAACGCGAGCGGAGCTCGGAGCGAAGCGAGTGAAAATTTTGGGTACATCAAGGGAATACTTAAATTGTCATCACAATGCTTCACTTGATCTGTTACAGACGGCTGTCATCTGTTATCGACAATGACAGTAATAATAAACAACAAGCTCTGACTAATATATATTACACACTTGTCACGAAGAAGTCGAAGCTTGCCGATTTTATCACATAAGCGAAAACGAGACAACAACATAGAACTGAAGTGTAATTTTTGAATTATTCTTCTAGTTAAGTAATTTTGACATCCGAACATCGCGCGTATGTGATAAAGAAATCTTATTTAGCAAAAAGCATGTCCAAAACAAATGAAGTAAAAGATTTCTGAAATAAATCAATGGAAATCTTCGATCAAATGAAGTAATAGATCAGATAGTAAAACTGTTAATATGCTCGCCGTCTGTGACAGGTTTATACATTTATCATAAATAACATATATTGGGGAGATTGCGATTTTCACTTACAATTATAAGAAGGCCGTTCTTCGCTTACTTCACCAAAAAAACCTTATGAAACTTTAATAATTCAATAAATGAGATCGAGAGTGCTAAATATCTCTTTATGTTATAAAAAGTACTTGCAAAACCCTATTGTTTAATTGTTCTTTTCATCGATTGTGTTGATGCTGCTGGCAGCTTAATCATTTATTGTCAATCAATTGTTAACTTTCGTCTGGTGTGTATCGTGTTTGAGAAACGTTTGGTCATCTAATTAAGTTAGCCAATGCGTATTTATTCCTAAATGGAGCGAGGATTTAGCGTAAATAAATTTGTGTTGAACAATCAGGAGCAGCTCTTAGATACGATTTCGGCTATTCGGATGTTAAGGATACTTTGTCTTTCTATGATAAAGTGGAAGATTTTCCAATTAATCGAAGAATTTTAGACTTCTGCACGTCGGCCCGTAAAAGATTACATTTAGATGCAGAAAAAGAGCGAAAGCCGTTATTAGCAAAATCGAAACAAAACGAGTCGTCAAATTTGTCCAAAATTCAAAGCATCGAAGCTGAAATAGGAGAGGAAAGTCGCCGAAAAGTTAATTGACGATGGTAATAACACTTTGTCGGCTGTAGTTAGCGAAAGTAAATTAGATAAATCATCAGACGATTTAGAACACGATTTAGGCATATTCTTTGAGAAACACCAAACACTTTGGAAAGTCAACAAAATTTCGAATTCATCAAATTTAATCCAAAATCTCATATTTTAAAACTCATGAAATGCTCCTTAAATTATCGAAATGTCCTACTTTATTCCTTTGAGTAACTGTGACACTCCGCTATTGCCAGTACTAGATTGAGTGTCCACCTGTAATTTTAAGTGAAAATCGCAATCTCCCTATTCATGTTTGGGATCGTTTTTTCGTTCAAACTAATATTGTCACGTACAAGACTGTCTCTATGACCCTGTCCAGTTAATAAACGTTACTCTGTACAAAATGTTATTGTTGTAAGAACAAATGATAGAGCTTGTGTTGAAAAACCACAGAATCTTTTTTTATCGCTTTAACAAATTGTTTAGATTGGGCATCAATAATTCTGGCAATTCATAAATGCTTTGATGATATTGACCATTTTATGTTGGTAAAAAGTTATAACAGAAAACTTCAATTCAATTTCCAGGAATTGCCCTAAGAGATTTCGAAAATCAATTTACTCAGCCAATAATATTGACCGACTATGTTCAATGAACATTGTTCATGTCATTTCTTTAACAATTCTACGCTCAAACCACGCAAAGAAAAACAAAAAAACGTTTTCCATTGGGTGCTATCATTTCTGTCAGTAACATCAGATAAATCAAAGATTTAACACGCGCGCCTACATTGTGAAATGAAACTTTTCGGTCAAACCATAATAAGTTCAACAAAACGAAACTAAAATAAGCACAAACTCAATCAAACTGTTTGCGGAATTAATTCTTAGAGTAATATTGATTAGCAAATTGTAACGTAAAGACTTCCTGATTATTTCCATCATACAAAATTTATTACATTTCCAAGTGAGTAAAAAGTTGGAATATTTACATACCCTCGCCACATACATCCATTGTGCCAGTCAAATAATGTTTCAAATCCAAAAACTTACGATTTACTTACGAGGGGCAAACTACTCGACTTTTTTTCGTGTGCAACTCCGATGCAACTCTTGTTTCGCGTGCAACTCCGATGCACCTCTTTTTTTCACATGCAACTTTTCGCTACTCTTTGCAAGTAATTTGAGTGGTTTGCCCCTCGGATTTTCATTAGAATTCAGCGTGCAAGACTACATCACCGATTTTATAGCTATGCCACAATTGATGTGTTTGGGTCTGTACACCACACTGGAATGATATTGTATATGCCATTAGTACATCGAGAAATCTTTATTCTCGACCTGTATCACCACAAGTTTTTACCCCTAACTTTTATCATAAATAATCGACTGAATTAATACGTCTAATAAAGACTCGACGTTTTTGTATTAACTATTTATTTATGGCAAGCAAGAAATTAATAAATTTTGTAAGGGAAAGTATGTGACTGGAAACAAAAAGCGACGAAACTCCCAAAACTTTTTAGTTAAAGCTACAATAATCACAAAGTTTTCCTCTTTTGACTTAATTTACTTTTGGCACAGTCGTCCGGGTTCTTACAATGCACATGAAATTAATTTTATTGAAAACATTAACGGAATACGAGTAGATGGAGGATTATTAATTGTTTGAGTGGATCTGATTGTAGAATAAGAAATTCTCGAGACGTTAATTTTCCAGCTCAATGTGTGGTTGTGTATTTCCCAGCTCAATGTGTGGTGGTGTAAACGGACAAACTTTTTGCGGATATCCGACTTTGTTATGTGCGATACATTTTAAGGGGTTGAAAGCGCCAAACCTCCCGATATTTACCATCAGCTAATATGTAAATTGAATTTCTTAGTTTTTAACTTGATTTATTTTGTTACACTTCACACATCGATACGTATAAGCTCGCCCTCGGGCGCTATTTAAGAAAATGGAGTTGAAATTTTCCGAAGAAAAGTTTACGGAAATGTGGGAGCTGTTAAGTTTTATGGATAGTACTTGGCATACACTTTTGTGCATCGGGCATCGCAATATAAAAGCGATTTTCAATAAAAAGTTTTGAGCGCGAAGTATTATTGGTTAATTTATATAAATTTATATAATAAGTTATCCGTACAGTAAAAATTAGTGGCTCCACTTTTCACTTTTGCCTTTATTAATCAGCGAAGAGGTTAAATTGTTTGTATAATTCCAAACATTTGCGAAACTTTTAAGGAGAAACTATTGACGTACAGTAAGAGTCAAACAAAATAATATCCAAACTTTCTTCAGCTGTTCTACCAGCTGATCCTCTCATACAAATACACAAATACACAACTTATTACATTTGCTTTTGATAGTGACCATTTATAGTATGGTAATTGCATGTAGTTGTAGACATATGTGAATAGAATTGTGAATATGATTAGACCCGCTGGTAATACGGCTGAAGGAAATTTCGATATAAATTTTGTTGACTTTAACTGTAATATGTAAAATAATTCCGTAAATAAATGAACGTATCTCATCGTTCCCTTTAAACCAAATCATTTATCATCCAAAGCGACTAAGCCATCACAACACTTCATAAGTTTCAAGTTAAACAAATCCTTTCCAGCTTTTATGTAAATAATAAAAAATAAAAAAAAATCCGTAGAACAACAGCTCTGTACTGTATCATGCCATCAAGGAAATCCCACCGAAATTAATGAATTCTTCAGTTAATTTATTGACATAATTTACATTCTAATGAATCGTACATTTATCAGTGTAACCTCTCGCTACTTATACACAACACACTCGTATCCTCATCTGCAAATAAATCTAAATCTCTCATATCTGTGCTGCTTATTGAATCAATATATACAAAGGAAGGCGAAGGTTTTTGCTGCTGGAGATAAATTAAAATGATAATGGAAAATCGTTTAGCGGAAGAATGTATTTTGTATTGCCAAGTATTAATTAACTTTTGTGCAAAATGAATTTGAAGTTGGGAATTTAATTTAATCGAAAAATGTAAATTAAATCGGAGAAATGCAATTTATCAATGAGAATGAATATTTTCCGGGTTGAAAGCTTGCTTCTGGCCGGTCAGATTTATGTAAATCTTAAATGAGGAAATTTTAATATAATTTCGTGTCGCCAAAGAATGTTGTTATCTACCAGATCGAGAGATTTTAATACGGGTATTCCAAGACTCGACTTAATACTCGAGTTCAGACATGCAGTGCATCTAGTATGAATGACAACTCTCTACAAAAAAGTAAATCCGATCAATATCTGCTGAGAAATAAGACTTTGGAAATATTCTTTTATGTAACAAGACATAAAAAGATAAAAAGTTGAGTCTTCGGGTGTATTTTGTTGATCCGAGGCGGAGCCGAGATCAATAAACACACGAAAACGATACATTTCATCCTATTATCCCAAGTGATATAATGGATTTTACACGCTTTGTAGCTAAAAGTCAAATTACTTTTCATCACTGGGGCTGTAAGAAGCCACTTTTGCCCCTAGCGAAAGCAAGAGTATGTTAAAGTCTGTGTTTTCAAAGTTGTATTATTCAGCAGATATTGATCCGATTGAAAAATTTATTACTCTACCGGAATTCTGAGATCATATCCTACACACTGCATTCTGTTTGACTAGAATCCGTCGAGTCAAACTTCATTTAAACTGGATATATCTTCACGCTTTACAACCTTTCGCTGTACAATATTCACGCTTTACACTTAGCTATTGTTCGTTCGTAATGGTTCTGGCTTTTCACTTGGATCTTTGCATTTTCACCTAGTTCTCCAATTCTGTTTTAATATTCTTCATTGAACGTCTTTGTTCGGCCGGTTGAGCCCCCATGTAGAATCTATTAAAGTTTAGGAACTATAAAAGACCACCGGATTCTATGCAAACGAACATTTTTTTATTGGTTTATTTGATGCATCGATGACATTGCAAGTGTCTTACTTTTAACGTTCGCTTCCAGACTGACTTTAGTTCAATTGACAAGAGCATCGTTCGATTCGATAAACAATAGATTCAAATATAATTGAAAGAAGCCAAAAATATATTTCGCTTGACTGGAACTCGATGATACGGTACCCACAAATATACTCGTTTATAAAAAGGAGTCTCTTATCCTGAGTATGTAAAATATTCAAATTCAATGAAAAAAAAAGTTACAGGAATGACAGTGCCACCAATCACCAGTTACAAGCAACCGTAATAAAATGATGTTAAGCTGATGATTATTCGAAAGAAAAAAAAATTCAAAGAAACTTCTTGCATAAAAAGTGAAGAATTTCATCGAAAGTATAAGTAGCAGCCTCATTCATGTTTCATATAGGTAACATAGACAGACACATTAGTCTCAAAAGTTTAGAAATAAATTCTGCAAAATGCCAACATCAAATAAATGTCTTGAAATTATCGCAACTCTCGACGAAACTACTGTTCAAATGTTAAACTTTCAAGGCGTGTTAATAATGCTATCCAGACTTGTTAGAGCGGAAGAACTTGTTATCATTTATTGGGTGTGAGTTATTTTATATTCATATTGAGTTTCATATTGAAAACTTACATAGGTGTGCACAGGCACCGAATTTAGCATAATGTGGCATATGTTACACCCCAATCACAAATCAATTCCCAAGTAAATCGTACCTTGAATATAATTTTACTTTATATTTGTCTCCTTCGTCTACCTATGTTTCATTTACACAAATTGTAGCAATAATTTATCTGCAACTATCGATAAGCTGACATCGACAACGTAAAATTATGTAGTGACAATGTGGAAATGTTTACCAAAGTAATTCGAATCGCTTTGTATTCTCAGTGTTATAGTCACAAGAAACTCATATAATCTGATAATAATTGGTAGACTCGTAAATTGAATATTATGTCATATATCTCCCCTATTGCTTTAAATTATACTTTATGGATGAACTACAATTAATTGTGAAATGGAGAATAAATTCAAAATTTATAGTTATTGCGCCAATCAACGTGATACACATACATTCTGTCTAATTACAATAATTACAGGAAACGCTTTTACCTCTCTACTACGGCAATCTTCATCATGAAACGTTTTAATGAGACCTGAAGAAAATTGAACTCTAACCTCTAGTTCACTACTATGATAATTATGTACTGTAATTTTTCATCATCATCTTAAAAGCTCGTCCTTTATAATCTAAAAGACGAGCGACAATGTTCTTCCCAATCTGGCAAAGTGTGAATATTGTTTCATTCCGTTTATTGTGCGTCTCATATTGAGTGTAACAAAATCCCAAGATGGCATGCAAAGCTCACTTAATTAATACGTGCGTCTGATAGAATTATTTTGAGCTGATATGGAACTGATGGATTTACTTTCTTACAGATGACAGGCGAGAGAGCACACGTGTTAGCATCACGAAGGTTGTTGTGATATTTAACGGGTGAAATGATCCTAATCCTATACTGTGTTTGCATTATCACGAAATTAACTAAAACACGTACGTCGTACAGTGATATAGAGCGTATTATAAGAAGCAACAACAGCAAGATCATGGTATATTGAATTTAAGACTGAAATGATTTTCCACAATTTAAATCTGAAATCATACCATGACTGTTGTTTGAACGGTTTATACCAGGATTAGAATAGTCAAATAAGGTACGATGGATAAAACGCTTTTTGCTTGCAAGCGTGAAGTTAGCGATTTAGAGAGAAAGAGTGAAGAGCCACAATAAACACTGATAGTATGTTAAGATGGCTACGTTGTCTGGCCTAATAAACCACAAGCCGAACATCGTCCCCGAATTTCTCATATTAAAAGTTTCCGCATAAAAAGTTGGGGGTTGTCTACAATACCGTTTTATTCTACAGAAGAACAGCCAAGAGCGACAATCTATGTATAGGGAATTAGGGAAACATACTACACAGGTAAAGGCAGTCGTAGAAAAAATTTGAGAACTGATAAAGGGTCATACACAAATGACATCACGCCATAAGGGGAGAATGAGGTGCACACGAAAACGTGACGTTTCTAAGAAATTTTCGCGTGACGCAGGTGGGAAGGGTGTCAAAAATTCAATTAAAATAGCGTGACGTCATTTGTGTACGGTCCCTAAGATGTGTCGGATGTCATTTATGAATGGACTCGTATGCTATCGACTCAAAAGACTCTCTCGATTATCATAAATCAATTGATATAACGATAAAAAATGGATTCATTTCTCCGGGGATCAGTGATGTATGATACATTTAAATGTGTGTAGACGCTACATTCATCACAAAGAGAAGAACGTAAAATTGGATACATAACTTTCAACTTTTGCTGGAAAAAGAAATTGCAAATTGTTACATATTTGCCATATATTCCAATTTCAATCGAAACGAATGATCTGTTCGCAATTCGCATAAATATATGTGCTCTGTACCTATGCTACTATCTTCTATTCCCAGGAACAATAACCGAATATTCGCAAAAAAACATCCAGTATTTCTCAACATGTAGCAATCATAAATCGGGCGTGTGTGTATACCTAACCTATCCGTGCATCGTATATAGCATGTTGAAAGATATATGAAAATCTGTTTTATTTTGGCTCGAAACAATAGGGCGATATTCATTTCCATTATTATGTGAATGATGAGATTCGAGGAAAAGGGAAAGAAAATTGCCCGTAGAAGGATGTATGTTCGATGATAAGTTTGGAGAGTCACTTGATGGTAGAAAAACTAATAAAAATATTGAGGAATTCGTGTTTATAGACGCATAAAGTAATGGTGATGTGAAACGATACAATGTATTGTCTTACAGGGCCCTATTATTAGCTAAATTCTAGGAAATTGGAAATCAAAGAAATTTAGGAAAAATTGGAAATGTAGGAATTTCGACAAATTGTGGAAGTGAAACTTACTGCAATTTTTTTGAAGTTTTCGATAAAAATTCTACTTAAGGCCCGTCATTGGGAAATGACAGGACAGTTTTCCGAAAATGTATGGAAAATTTTATAACAAAAATTGACCGAAAAAATTCAAAGAAACTCACCTCTTATGCTTTCTATTGTATTCGGGCATAGTCTCTTTAGGTCGCCAAGGCATATTTGAACGCTAAACACTATTTACTCGATGCAAAAACAAAAAGTTTTTTTTTTGTTTTGTCGCGACAAAAACACAGAAAATATTTCGACACAACTGTGACACTCCGTTATTATAAGTACTAGAATGAATGTTTGCTGTGTTCACTTCGGCGGTAAAATATTTTCATTCAAAAAAGTGCCCGACACTTCAACGATGGTAGACATTTATAAAAATTGTAACCTCTCCCACTTCTTTAGTAAGCTAACAAGACTGTGCTGAGTCTAATTATGTCACCTCTTTGAATAAAAATATCGGCTGAGGTCGAATAATTCTCCGATGAGCTTTAACAAACCTCCGCTGAGCTCTAATAATCCTCCGCTGAGCTTTGACAAACCTCTAATGAGCTCTAATAATTCTCCACTAGGCTTAATTAAGAGTCCGTCAGACCTTAGCACGTTGTAGTAAGGCAATGAAGCTAAGCGAACACTCAATAAGCATCAGCGGATACCTAATAATTGTTGCAATGATTTAATAAGACTCCACTTAGCTTTGGCAGATCTCCGCTGAGTATCCGATTCGCTCTATTAAGCCTTCTTTCAACTTGCTTAGGCCTAACGGACACTTCCTGAAGCCTAGCGGAGAATTATTAGAGCTCAGCGGAGGTTTGTTAAAGCTCAGCGGAGAATTATTCGACCTCAGCCGATATTTTTATTCAAAGAGGTGGCATAATTAGACTTCGCGAAGTCTTCTTAGCTAACTGAAGAGGAACGAACATTTATTTACGCTCAGCGCAGTCTTACGAGAGGCTAAATTTTTAATAAATGTTCTCTCATCGTTGAAAGAATGTCCGCTGAGCTCTCGTAACGCTTTAAAAAATGGTCGATGAGCATTATTAAATGTATACGCTACCCTTTGTCAACTGTTTCATGATTTTTATAATATGTCCGACACTTTTTTGAATGAAAATATTTTACCGCCGAAGTGAACACAGCAAACATTCATTCTAGTACTTATAATAGCGGAGTGTCACAGTTGTGTCGAAATATTTTCTGTGTTTTTGTCGCGACAAAACAAAAAAAAAACTTTTTGTTTTTGCAACGAGTAAAAAGTGTTTAGCGTTCAAATATGCCTTGGCGACCTAAAGAGACTATGCCCGAATACAATGGAAAGCATAAGAGGTGAGTTTCTTTGAATTTTTTCGGTGAATTTTTGTGATAAAATTTTCCATACATTTTCGGGAAACTGTCCTGTCATTTCCCAATGACGGGCCTTAAGCTTTCATAACAGCATCTTCTTCCCATTCTTCAATTCCTCTTGGAACACGTCCAATTTCCGAAAATTTAAATGAATTTCGATCTTTGAATGATTTTCTCTATTGCAAAATTAACTTACTTCATCTCATCAGACGAAATGGGATCAGACGAAAATTGATATCGAGTGATGAATAACGGTAACAAAAATTTATTTTCCTAGCCTGTAAGGTATCTGTGAAGCGCACTTAGGACGTGAATTCAATTATAGATTAGTTAAGGAAGTTCTCTAAGAGAACCCTTTACTTTACAATCATTTTTCCACTTATACAATTTTATGTTAACAAATTTCTGTCAAAACTAATGAAGTAAAAGATTCAATATCAATCTAGTGTTAATCAAAATAAGTAGTAGATTCGTCAAGCCAATGTTCGTCCCGTTTGTAAAAGAAGAGGCTAAAAATGTCAACAAGACCAATTGAATTAGGTAGGTAGTTCCTATGAAGCAAAAAAACATTTTGTCATTTAATAGTGAAATCTCAAACTTTTAAATTTTTCATGTCACAAAATTTATCTGACAAACAACGTACACTTTATGATAATTGAAGGCATGGTTTTCCGCATAAACATTTCCTCTCGCATCGGCACAACTTTTTCTTGTATCTTGTCGTCTTTTCCTAATTTCTTTTTCCGTAAAATAGAAACACTGCTGAGGGTAGAAAATTACAAATTTCTCGGCTCTAGTGTTCTACTTTATTTGAAAAACTTTTGTTTTTATGGTCACTTGTTAGCACAGGAGCATCAAATATATTTAAGGATGTTAAGCTTACACTTAATGTTATCTGAACTCTGTCATCATTCCTTTTCTTTTTGTTCTTCTCATTCATTTTTCATTTTATTATCATTATTGTCAAAACCACCAGTGTCAGTCATACTTAGATATTCTGACCCATCTTCGTTGAAAAATGTATGATTCGCGGAATAAAAAAAAATCCAAAAGCAAAAAATGAGTTTGTGTTACTTAGAAGTAGAAATACAAAATAGAAAACATAAATTTTGTATAAATCTTCCACACTTCTAAAGCTAATATTGCCCTACATTCCACTTGAAATTTATGTTGAAAATAATCAATTCCAAGCAGAAACTAACACTTTTCATCGTAAATTCCGTATTATCTACCCCACTAAATGAATAAAGAAAACTTCACTAAAAACTTGACTTTCCACTTTTCACCTCTTAACGAAAACCTCAAGGTGACCATTTATTTCCATTATATCCCAGAGTAAGTTTACCAAAGTACAAACGTAAACCTAAATAAACCGAACGACTTTTAGAGAATGCTTTTAAAGTTTTAAATGAATATTCAATTCAAAGTATTTTAGATTCGAGATAAACGAATTTTTTCCCGTTGCATTTATCGCTTTACAACCGCACAGTTTGTGATGAATAGAACTAACAAAATAGCTGGAAAAAAAGAAATTCCATTGAAATATGGAAATATGTACAGAAGGAACTTTTTCCATTAATAAATCCCAGCACTCTTTTCAAGTAAACGTTAAAAAAATTGCAAAGCCGATTAAAGTAAAAGAAAAACGTTTGTGGATTCATCATAAAGCTTATAACAATATGCAATGCATATTATGCATGCATGATTTTGCTGTATATAGTTAGAGCTGCATACTTTACCTAGTCCATAAATTCAACAACATAATTCACAGTTAATCTCCGATAATTTCATTCAAGCTTTTTTCATTGTGTACCTAGGTGTTAAATTTCCACTGCCAAATCAATAAACTTATAGGGAAACGGTCTTCTCATTTGATCTTGCTGATCTAAACTGTATGATGTATTCACAGACGTGGGATGCTGCGGGAGAGAGCCCTCAAATTGTAAAAATCCAATGAAATTGGGTGATCATTATGTTTCGATCAAATTCAAATTCATTGTTTCTCATTCTCTACTAAGCGTTTTGCGACCTATTTAATTTGAATTTAATCGAAGTGCAACCACCAATCAATTTGATTTGATTTAAAAAATTAAAAGGCCTTCTCCACCAGCACCATGCTGTTGTGCTTTGTTAATGTCCTGAACATTTGCGCCATGAATCGGAGATTTTGATATGTTTAAAGTTGTTGCACACTCATTCCACCGGTAATTCGGTGAAATTCGATAACTCAATGCTTACAAATACAATTGACGGCGGCTCTTTTTTTCCGGGTCAGGTTGTTTATGAGAAATCCTCCGGGAGGCTCTTTTTTATTGTACCTTTCTTGCATATAAAGTAGCTGAGAATTTCTGTTCAGAAATCTGAAATACTTTAAAAGCATCTCTCATCGAATAAACAAACCAACAAAAATATGGAAATTCACTTTTTCTATTACTTTGAATGATGTCTTGAGATTTGGGAAAAATATTCGAGGTAAAGGTAGTGGTTTATTGGATTTGTGGTTCAATGGATTTTTGAAGAGCAATCTTAAAACGGATCGGAATTTATTTTGCTGAAATGATATTCGGTTCGTTTTATCTCACACTTATACCATGCATTTTTAGTGATATAGCACTCATAACACTCGTTCGAAATTTTGGGAGTAGTGTGCATCTAACAGGGGAAATGATTCATGTAAATTCTCGAATTAAGATATTCATTTTTAATTAGATTTATAGAAAAAAAATATTTTATAAGACCTCCAATACTTTCCAATTGATTTTATAATTATAAATTACGTGCATTCTCACACTCATAGAATAGATGCAATTTCAACACTCGCCACTCTAATTCAATTTTCTATTTTTAATCGTACGTCGATTTCTTCACATTGTATTTTATAGTTGACGCAATTAAGATGAGTTATTGAGATGAAAGCGTAACTCCTTTAAGCGATGAATTGAATTGGATTGATACAATGTAAACGATGTTGTATGTCTACCACACATCATGATATGTATTGCATTCATTCTCCTCATCTATATGTTAATTTGACTAAGACGATAATTACAAGTTAATATAAAATAATGAATTGCAAATTTGTTGTAAATTGATGCAGATATTGGAAGGATAAGTAAATATTCGATGCATAGAAGCCAGATATTAATTAATGGCAGTTTGATATTAATTTTGAGATGACTTTGATGGGCACAGCCAATGATTTTTATTCAAATAACGTGATGTAAAGTTAACTTTACTTCACGTACCCAAAACTTAAAGTCAAGTTTTTGAATTTAATACCTTCCAATGGGACAAATAATGGAAATGGTACTTCTTGTGTGAAAGTTTCCATCTTTTACCCCATTGATAAGTAATGTACTATTAAATCGGACTTTATTTTGTTTTGTGAATATGTAAAACTGATTACCAAAAATATTATACTCAAAGCACATGAGGAAAAAACTTAACTTCACGGCCCCAAAACTTTACTTCAAGTCAACAAACAAACCGTGTCGATCATGCTTTCGTCCGCTTACAGCAATTTAATTCAATCAAATTCAGCCGCCAATTAATAATTCAAACACTCAGATCATGATTTTAAATCCGGTCATGTTGGTCACGATAAAGTCCTTTGTTATCACTTCTGTCCGAATTCTGCACAATCATTCAATAGACGTGCAAAGTCAATTTGTTTGTTTACACTGACCAACAATGTTTCATTGTAGTGACGAGGTTTAATTGAAGATTAAACTCATTGATTTAGTGTCTTATTCTAAGGTATTCATTGATTGTTGTAAATTAACGTAAAGAAATGTGTAAAATTACAAAAAATTGTAATTTCAGCCACTGATGATGACCTCGAACTGAGTGTCGAAAAATTTCTGGCAAATAAAAGATTCTGAGCAACATCGAATAAACTTTTTAAATTCTTAATCTGCTCATCACCGGAAGAAAAGATTTACTTCAAGTTTTTGAGTAAATTTTACCGACCTCGGCTTCGTCCCGGATAGGTAAATTTCACACAAAAAGTAACATTTCCATCATCTGTCCCATTGATTAGTACGTGTAATTGTACCAATCTTTTTTCGGACTGGCACTGAAAATGTTGAGTTACCAAATCGGCACTGTTGATTTGGGTCTGTAATTGGTAAATCATAAATCAACAGTTTTTTAGTATAAAGTACGAAAATGTCAGTTGTTGTTACAGATTCGTGACTTTACTAGTTTACTGTTACGACTGTTGATTTTACCAATTTCGATTTCTGTACGTACTTGTTATCGGGGACCATTCTCGCTGATAAATTTTATGGTTTACATTTTACATTGGGAACATTATGTATGAGGTCGGATTGGTAACCATTACAAATTTTCTGTAATGGTTACGAATTTTCGATTTTTTCCCATTTTTGGACATTGTAAACATTGTTTACCAACTAGGATTGGTAACCATTGCAAATTTTCTGTAATAGTTACCAATTTTCGGTTATCTACCATCTTTGCTGGTAATAGCATTAAGAATGACATCTGCCAACTCGGATTGGTATAACCATTACAAATTTTCTGTTCGAAAAGTCGTAACCATTACAGAAAATTTGTAATGGCTTGCAATCCGAGTTTGGAGATATCGTTCTTAATTCTTAATGACATTAACCAGTAAAAATAGTAAAAAATCGAAAATTCGTAGCCATTACAGAAAATTCGTAATGGTTACGAATCCGAGTTTGTACATAACGTCCGCAATGCCATCAGCCACCAAAAATATCGAAAAATCAAAATTCGTAACCATTACAGAAAATTTGTAATGATTACCAATCCTAGGTGGTAAACAATGTTCGTAATACTGCTAGCCACCAAAAATAGTAAAAAACCAAAAATTCGTAACCATTTCAGAAAATTGGTAAAATTAACCAACTGAAATGGTAGCAAAATGTTCTCTTAACATTACCAACAAATTGTAAAATTAACAAACCCGCATGTTGCAGATATGTCCAGTAATCAATACGAACCAACCGTAAGCACAACAATTTCACTGTTGAATTAACTTTCGGTAACATCTACCAAGTATTTTGTAAAATCAACAGAATAGCAATGTTCATTCCAAATCAACCCAGCAATTTTGTAGGACCTACACTACACAGATTTTCGTAGGGCCTACAGAGTTTCATTTTCAGTGACATAATTATGGCTTTGAAATAACAAATGAAACAGTTACGCGTGTTCTGAGTTTTTATATAAATATTGAATAAATCGGCAAATAATACATAATTTCACAAATACCATCCGGTGATCACTACCGGTCATAAAATTGTTTAGGGCCGTGACATTCTTTCCGATGGACCTGTGATTCGTTATGATGTAATCAATTTAGTTTTCGTTACACCATCTGCACTGACCCATGTCCATTTCCGTTGAACTTTTCCAGTGAAAAAAAGAATTCATTGCGAACAAATCGTGTTGTTGCAGGAAATTGATTAATTTCTTCGGTCGTTGCTAAAGTGACCAAAAGAAATTTCATAAAACGTGTCTACTTCTTCGTGGTGATGCGTGGATGCTACTTCTTTCCCACTAATCAGTAACAAAATTGCAGACAAGCACGTGAAAAAGGTCATCGTACGTTTTATTTACAAGTTGAAATTATCGCAAATTTCAATGACAAATTCAACGATGTGTATAATTGTTTCCTTGCATAATGACTATAATATGTAATAAGTAAAAGCTTAAATAGCAACATTCGCTCTGTTGCTATTCGGTCAACACATTCATATTGTTGATCAGGGAAAAAACATATTTTTTAAAATGAAAATTTTTGCTTTGTTCATTGTAACGATTTTTTTGAATTTCGGTGGAACAACTCAACAATATTTTAAGCCTTCAGTAAGACGACCAACGGAAGATATTCGTTCTTGTTTGTTTCAAAAAAATTGTTTAATTTTCAGAAAAATACGGTTACATTGGAAAAAATGATCTGCAAAACGTTACCTGGAAGCAAGGTGACTCAATTCAATTGCAGTGCCAAATACATTGACCGAAATCATTTGAAAGTGCAAATGTCGTTGAACATCAGTGAACCGATTTATGAAATGTGGTTTAATATTGAACCTTACTACAAATTTAGCAGATACACCAGAATTGCAGGATATATATGGGAAAATATATGCGATTGGTTAGCTGGTAAACGAACATCGTTCCTTTTGAATTACTATGGTCCCTGGTTAAAAGATAACTTGAATTTGAATCGTACGTGTCCTTTATCGGGATACTTTACTTTAAAAGTTGAAAACATATCAATGCAGGAATTCGCATTTCCTGAAATATTGCCTGCAGGTAGATATTACGAGGATATATACGTAACCGAAAGCTATGGAAGTAAAAGTAAAGCTTTATTCAATATTAAATTGTACAACACTGTATCTGATCACCGAATTGAAGTGGTTTGAAAAACTGTTTAGTTGATGATGTAAAAACAACTTTAATAAAGCAAAAACACAAAAAAAGGGTTTTACTTTGAGGACATCGCAAACTAATTAGTCACCTTTCAAGTAGTCAAAGCCGCAATGCACGAAATATGTTCATAAACCGAGTTATCGGTTTAAAAAAATCATTTGTGAGGAAATTTAAATTTTATTGTTTCTGTGAAGTGACAGACTTGCCGACAGCGTCAACCATTGACAGTCCTATGAAATAATGCTCAAATCCACAATCTTTTCCCCAGAACATATCAAAAGTTTTTTTTTTGTCTACTGGACAGAACATCATTTTTACTGAGATATTTCATTTTTATTTAAATCCGATATGGTGCCTGGCGGCCATTTTGTTAGGCAACTGAAAGTATTACCACTGAAATCACTCAAATGTCTCGATATGTTTAGAAGGGAAAGCTTCGAACAATACATTTTAAGAACGAGGAAAATTTCGAAAAAAAAACTTTGCAAAAATGATGTGTGTCTTAAAAGTAAAGGTATACATGTCTTAGGGTTCCACCTACAAATTTTGACTACCTATTGTTGCACTTACATATCGAGAAAGTAAAATTCATACTTCTCGACTAAGAAAATAGCGATCTTGTCCCCACAGGAATTCCCAGGTCAAAACATTGTAAATAGGCTTGTTTTCTTTTATTATTCAAAATTATTTTGTTTCTGAATCAAATGAACTCTTTAATATGAGTACATTGTCGATGACACTCGGTCTAATTAAGCCAACGAAAATTTGGTTTCAGCAGTTTCTTTTCCATTCGCAAACATGGTAATTGTCTTCAGCTTCGGATAACAGAAAACTGCTTTCTTACAAACGTCGTCTACCACCCACTTCTCTTCCGTATGTACGCCAGTCCAAGATCTTTCATTTCTGCTATGGTATCTAAGGTGCGATGGGAAACATTTAGATGTTCTTGCAGCTGTAAGCGATGCAAGGCAACGTAGTGGATTCCAAAAATGGTTCAAGAAATTCGATGAATTCTTCGAATTCGTTGTCAATATCGGCAAGGTACTTTCGCCGCATCCAGAAAGTTCAGTAAATCGCTGGTCTCTTGGGATTTTTTGATCGAAACTAACATAAACAGTGTGGCATTCCATCGACTTTGCACTTCGGATCTGAGGCCATTCGGCAGATAATTCTGAAAATTCGACTGCTTAATGCGTTTCACATGAGCCCAACAGTTGTGCAACAGGGTCAATCTCCAAAGCTTCCAGTATGCTGATAATTTCAATGTTCTCGGCAATCGTTGAGATTATTATTATTATTATTATTCTTTTATTAAAAACTCATTGGTTACAGATTTGCAACTTAGACACAATTTTAAGTGGTCAGCTAGTTTCAAGCTTTTCAAACTTTGAAATGAAATAAAATAATTTATTTATTTGGTTACAATGTGATATAAATGTCGATTAAAGATGAAATAGAAACTAGGCCGAAGAAAATTTTCAAAAAACTTCGAATAAATTTTTAATTTGATTATTATTAGTAGTAGTTTATCACAGGTTGTTCAGTACAAATTTCTGATAAGAGGGTTATCAGATCTTAACAGTTTGTTTTTGAAATTTAGATTGATTTTAGAGATCTGCTGCGAGACTTGAAGTAATTCAGCGCGTTTGTGCAGGTCATAAGTACTATGGTATTTGGGTAAGTTCATAATGGTTTTTAAGTACTTGTTATGTATAACTTGTAGTTTTTTGATGTGGAGATTGGCACAGTTGCCCCATACTGGACACGCGCTTAGAAGTACACTTTGGATAATAGCTCTGTAAACACGTATTTTATTTACTGTATTCAATCTGGATTTGTGGTTGAATAGAGGATAGAGCATTCCGAGAAGTTTGAAAGCTTTATCGGAAATAAGGTCGGTGTGAGTCTTAAACGTCAAGGTTTTGTCCAGTGTGACACCTAGATACTTGATTGAGTTACTCCAGTTAATTCTAGAATTGTGTATAGTGATCCGCTCAGAAGGGAGCCATCTTTGAGCAGTTCTTTTGGTGAAAAAAGCTGCGTTGGTTTTGGAATGGTTAATTTTAATTTTCCATTTCGTAGCAAAGTCTGCGAGCTGATTGCCAGCGGCATTTAGTTTTTTGACAACTTTTTGAGGCGATTTAGCCGACACATATAAACATGAATCATCAGCAAAGAATGCTTTTTCGCTATGGGTTATTTTAAGGTCGGAAGAGTAGATATTGTAAAGCGTAGGGCTAAGAACACTACCTTGTGGAACTCCGGCCAAAATGCGGAAGGAGTTTGAAACATGATTATTAATTGAAACATAAAAGGAACGATTCATCAAGAATGTCTGTATAAGTTTAATTAGATATAGTGGGAATTTCAAAAGAAACATCTTATGCAGTAGGCCTTTGTGCCATACGCTGTCGAAGGCTTTTTCTATATCAAATGTTAACAAGCCTGTGGAGTGCTGCTTTTGAAGTGAAGTTTTGATGTATTTACAAACACGAAGCAACTGATGATTAGTGGAATGACCGGCACGGAAGCCAAATTGCTCGTTGGAGAAAATGTTGTGAGCCGAGATATGAGTGTTTAGTCTGCTAAGAATTAGTTTTTCGAGAATTTTGCTGAGAGAATTCAGGAGACTGATTGGTCTAAAGTTACAAGCGAGAGTTGGATCTTTCTTAGGTTTTGGTATAGGTATCACTTTGGCTTGTCTCCACACTACAGGGAAGTAAGAGAGCTTGAAACATGCTCTGAAGATATGCATTATCAAGATAATGGCTTTTTTGGGTAGCTGTTTCAACAAAATATTATTTATGGAATCATCGCCTGGGCTCTTTTTGTTTTTCAATCCTCGTATCAAGCGAGAAATTTCGCGAGGGGTAGGTAAGGATGATTCGTTAATGGTGGGTTTAAAGTAGCTAATACTTTTATTGGACATAGTAACAGATGATTCGGTGCTAGAATCGCTTAGCTCATGAAAGGTCGTACTGTGAGCTGCACAGAATGAACTTCCAATTTCGTTAGCTTTTTCGGAATCTGTGAACAACAAAGCTGTTGGTGTTTTCAAAGGTGGGATTTTGCTAATAGAATTTTTTAAAGTTTTTGTGACTTTCCAGACCTGATTGGGTCGGTGGTTCAACTGAGATAGCTTGGCGCTCCAAATCTCATTATTAAAAGATTTTATTTGGGATTTGATTTGTCTATTCAATGAATTGACTTCTGCTTTTGTGGCTGGAAGTTTGTTTCGTTGCCATTGACGACGCTTGTAGTTCCTGGTAGCAATCAAGCTTGAAATCAAACTGCTTAAAGGAGGAGAGCGATTTGCTTTTTTGGTCGTAGGAATAGATACGTCTTCGGCTTTCCTTATTGATTTCACAAAGGTCTCGATAGATGAATCTATTTCTTCTACAGAGTTTAAATGTGAGGTAACCAACTGTAGGTCAATGCTGTCATTCAGGCATGATTTGTACTTTGCCCAGTCAGCGTCAGCATAGCATTTCCTCGTTGGAGGAGTTGCTATTAATTCATTAGAAAGCTCAATTCGAAATAAAATAGGCAGATGGTCAGAAGTCAACTCATTAATGGTTTTGAGATCCTTAATGACAATAGGACCGTTGCTGAGCAATAGGTCAATTGTCGAGGGTGTAGTTTTGTTAGCTTGAGGGGGATAGTACGTTGGAGTATCTGTGAAATGTATTATAAAATTTCTTTTTTCCATTTCTTCGAATAAGATTTTTCCTGCTGTGTTGCCTTTTATACAGTTCCACAGCCTATGTTTGGAGTTTAGATCTCCTCCCAAAAGGATCTTGTTTCTAATGGAGGAAAGTTTAACGATATCTTGCTTGAACAATTGTAATTTCCGTGGGCTAAGCCTTGAGCCGGGAAAATAGACGGAGTAGATATGGATACCACTAACTTCTATGCCGATGGATTCAATGACATCTAGTGGTAGACCCGGTAATTGTTTATGAGGAATGTCATTTCTAATGGCTATTGCGACTCCTCCCCCATTATTGCGCTTCCTGTTAACAGTCGGTCGGTCTTTCCTGTATAAGATGTAATTTTGTACTGAACAACACTCGTCTACTTTCAGCCATGTTTCTGAAATTAAACAAATATCTAAATTAAAAATCTTTAAAAAATTTTTGAATTCGGTGACTTTAGATTGAATACTCTGAGCATTCCATGACGCGACTATTAAATCCTTACGGTCCAACATTGTAAATGTATTTTGTGGCCACTTCAAACATGAGGATCAGCTGCTGTTCTTTAGTTTGGCATCTGCTTAAGCCAGCCAGGATCTCGGACATTATTAGGCTGATTTCGTTTATTTGGAACTTGTTGGCTGATATATTTGCACTTTTGGGTGAAGCGGGATTGAGCAAGGATGACCAGTTATTGGTTGTAGTATGAATCGTTTGAAGACCATCGGGGGCAGTATTCCGATTATTAGATGACGGTTTTGGTAATTCAGGAAAGTTTTTTATGTCTTTTCTAGGAGCAGGAGTCGGTTTAACTGACTTTTTGTTGTTAGATTTGGAAGCGGCGAGTCTGCTCCTCATTTCCATAAACTCCTTCCTTTTTGGACAGCTTAGATCAGTTGATTTATGATCAACTTTACAATTGGCGCATTTTGTAACAGGGCTTTTGCATGCGTCTGATGAGTGGTCCAGACCGCAATTTGAACATTTAAACTGCATGTTGCAGTTGCGCATTCCGTGACCGAAAAGTTGACAACGCCTGCATTGGGTGATATTGCTAGTCGTTTTTAGAAATGAGCGCCATTTTGGAACGGTGTAATTGATGATTGTCTTGCTCAGATTTAGCAGTTTGGTTGAGCCTTGCTTAAATGAGACAATATATGCTCCTTCGTTATCAAACTTTTTAGTTTTTTGAACAAATTCACGAATTTCACATGGCTCCATTTGGTAGAATTTCAATGATTCCGTAATTTCTTCACACGGAATTCTGGCAATACCGGACAAGATGAATCTATCGATTTTCATTGATTGAACATCATGTGAGTAAAATTCAACACCAGCATCGTTCAGTGATTTTTTAAATATGTCATACACTTCGATTGTTTTGAACATGATTTTTGTTCCGACCGACATATATTTTAAGTTAAAGTCAGCATTTGGTGCGGTTTTCTTTAATATTTCCATCGATTTCGCGAAGTTCGATGCACCCACCACTGTAATCGGTGGAATTTTGTTGTTTTGATTACTAGGCTGTTTTGAGTTACTGCTATTCGCGTTAACATTCGGATCCACTTTATTTAGTATATCGAATTTGTTATGTGTTGGAATTGAAAATGACGGATGTACTGTGTCAGCATTTTTGGTAGACATTTCTTCGTGATTCGAGTTAGGTTCGATATAAAGAATGTTATTAGCTATCAGTGTTTTTTCGAAATCATTTGTCAGGTCTAGATCTGGTAAACTTTCACTAATTCTTAGCGGTTTCTGAGAGAAGAAGTCGCTTATACGTTGTTGATTGTTCGAGTCGGCAACTTTCTTGAAAGAATGAGATGGTGAAAACGGAATTTCATCACTAGCACGTCTTTTTGAGTTCTCGTTTAGCTCTTGGGACATGCTCTTTTAGCATTCCCTGGCTGTTTTTGGCGAAACTATGAAATTTCACTTGTATATGGCACAGTAACGAAAAAAGAACGAATTTAATGCACACTAAACCAAACTTTATTTTGTTAAGTAAGCAGTATAAACTTCAACAATAAATTTATAACGCGTCCGTATCGTACCGAGGTATGAACTGAACAGTTGAGATTTCGTCCAATTCCTTTACACAATTCCTTCTGATATAAAATGCACGTTCATTCCGAGATAGTGACACTTCGTAATATCTTCAGTCCACAGGTCGAGCGTAACAGAAAGTCCCTGTGATTGAAGTTAAGCCAGTCGCGTTTTCAGTTGCAGTCTGCTGGTTTCAGCTTCATTATTAATCAATTTTGGAATTGTTGTGCGCCAGAATGACGTTGGCTTTTACAGTGCCATAGCAGTATTTATCAATTAATCTGCAAGAGCTTCAAATCCGGGACAAGATGTAGTTCCAAACGCGCGAAATCCTGAGAGACGAATTGCACCACTTTTTCATTCACTGATGTCTTGATAGTTTCGACCGCGTTCTTGGAGAGTCCTGCCAGAGATTTCCGTTTCACAGTGTTTAAACAGTCGTCTTTGTGTCGCAATCGGTTCGTCGTTCCTACTGTGATAGTTTTGCACTGTGAAACACTTAAGACATGAAATTTTTCCTTCCACACGTCACCATTATCTCAATGGATTACCATTTTTGATGGACTGTGTGCAGTTGTAGATACCAGATCTTAAATTCTCAGAAACTTCATTCATCGAAAGCATCTCAAAATATGACTTGCACTTCGACCACTGTTATATCTTTCATCCTGTTGTATTTGTCCGTTGGAAACATTTTAGCAAGACTTTTATCGAAAATTAAAAAACAAATATCTCGTACACTGGCCGGAGACTTTGAATTGATTACAGCATATGACTGTCACAGTGCGTTGATTACAGTTATAAAATCTATTAGGGTTGTATCGAGTTGTGCGAGCCATTGCTTAAGTGCTATAGATGGTTTCACTAAACAAATTGGGTAGCCCTTCAAGTAAATATTGAATAGAAACTCGAGAGCCATCTGTTTGTGCATATGGCAAGAATGATCAGTTAACGATTGTGGGAAGATGTGTCAGTGCAATCAAGCTGCAAACGCGCTCGTTTTGGCATAACACTACATTTCATCAGTCGGTTATGAGGAAGACACTTTTTTATTTAAGTTTCCTTATTTTATCAAAACCTCCTTCTTTTCACTGTTGATAGGACAGTGGTGGGTGGTCAAATATTTCGTGCTGATGGATGTGGAATGAATCAACGGAATGGATGATACTTAAACATGGCTTCTTTATAAGATAGATGATCGAATTCAAATGATCGTGAAAACCATTTTTCATTGGTTTCGTATTAAAAATGTGTTATCAACGAACCACATGCTCGGAAATATTTGCTGATGCGCACAAGAATATCGTTGGGATTGATGAAAAGTAAATTGATAATTTGCTCTAAATCATCAGCAGCGACGCAAGTTATATCATGCCGACAAATTTTAATTAATTACACATAATCAACTCGAATGCCATTTCGCAACGAATTTCATAAGGTTTGCACATTGCGAAGCATGGTGTCGTATGGTTACATAATGCTATAACAATTCTAATAGACACACTGGATTTCAAGTTTATTATTGCGAAACTGTCTCTAATTTACCCTGTTCCGGAATGAATATGCGAAAATCTCAATGTAAAAGGATTTGTGAAAGGTAAAGACTAAATTTTATGATGGCATATGTGTATTCGCTTTTGTCTTCCTTCACCCTCATGTACGAGCCATTCATACAGAGATAATAATGTTTGATATTCTCGTTATTCTTATGTAAAGAACAAAACTTAACTGTTTCCTGGTTGGCACGGGTTATATTCTGCCAGAGAAATGGAAAATGTAATTACTTAACCATTTTATGTTGCTCTTTCCATCAGAATACTTTATTCTTCTTCCAGTACATATACTCAGATGCGATGTTGTTAGATATTTAAATTAATCGTCTTAAGTTTCATTATTATGATTTCAAAGACTTTTGATTTATAGGTTTGAAACTAATATAACAAGAGATTAATTTCACAAAGGATTGGAAGGAATGTGACTGAAATAATATCTAGATGGGTTGTAAGTTTGCCTCTCTCTATTGTCAGCTGTGAGCTGACGTTAAGCGAAGTTGTTTAATGTGGTGGGTATTGCTTCAGATTGGTCTTAATTCCTTGTGGTTATTTGTTAGTCTTATTAACTGTTTATTCAATGAAATTGATGTTCCTAATTGGCACCTAATTGGGTGTCCAGGGTTTGCCCAAATTAAGAGAAAAAATCCTTGCAATTGAAACTTTTTGTTTCACTACGGAAGTCCTGAGGAAGAGATTATTGTAGCGAGCTAAATTGAAAATGTTTTTGAAATTAATCAAACCAATAAACAACGTGCATAGCATGGATCAAATAAATCAATTTCTTCAAAGAAATTCGTTTATCTATTGTTCAAGTAAAACATTCCTATCACGTCCATTTAACGGAGCTACTATTCGCTTCCATATTTTCAAAAAAAAACCTCGTCACCAAACTCTGCTCAATAATGGCAAACGATGCGGATCAAAGAAATTGATAAACCGTTTGTGGAATATAGCTTTTTCTATTTGTTCGTTGTTCGCAATAAAATTACGTTTTGGAATAAAAAAAAATTAGTGTGGCTCATACCACGACAAAAAAGTTGTGTTTTGTCTTATCTTACACGGCATCGGGGAATCTGGCACACGCGATCATAGTATGCGTCTTTTTACTTCATGTAACGAAAAGTCATAACTGTGCCAGATTAGTCCCTTAGGGGTGAATCTGGCGCACGCACATCATTAATTTGTATGGTGTGCCAGATTACCCCACGCCTCTTACACATCGTGAGCCTAATAAAGTCTTACTTCGCACCGAGATTCATACAACGTTTTATGCCACAGAGGCATCCAAAGTTTGCATATTTTGCATATTATGATGCTGAGTGGCGTAATAGTCATTTTCTCTCCTCAGTTGAAACTTCGGAAGCCTAAGTTGCGAAAAACGTTGTGTTGACCTTGGGAGTAAAGTAGGAAATTGCATTTTCTCGGATGACTTGTAGTCCTCGCTACGCTCTGGCAACAAACAACACACTCGAAATCAAATTTCCACTTTGTCCTCCTTAGGTTAACCAAATTGGTGGCAAGAGATTATTAACCCACAAATGCTTGCCGGTTGTTATAACATTAAGCTGAATCGAGATTTATTAGCTGTTAGATGGACTGGGACGCAGTCAATAATCTACAGCTACGAGAAATTTAATTCCTGGGGTCAGAAGTGTAAATTATTTTCTTCATAAAAGAGAATTTTACAAATTATTATACGTTCGACAGTAGTTTAACTTTGAAAGTACACGCTAGTTTCGAAGATATAATAAGGGAACATTTAACTTAACATTTAAATACCACAATAAAGCACCTCCCAACATGGACGAACGTGTTCCTTTTTACATAGAAACCAGATAAACCAAGAAGTGCATATCCTTACAAAAATATTATTACTCGTACAAATATTGTGCAAGCGGTCGTAGCCCAGAAATGAAAGACAAATAATTTATAGAGACAAGGAAATTATTCATGAAAACATGCAACTCATGGAATGAATCCAATCTTCTTGTTGTTTAACATTTTGTGAAGTTTTCGTTTTGTTGTCTTTAGAGATGTGGTGCATGGAAATAAGGTGCAATCCCTTGCATCTATTTTCAACTGTTTGAGTGGGATTCGTATATGAAATGCATATCGCTTAACTTATGCAAATCTATTTATGACTTTTAAGAGAGTAAATAATCGTAACAACTGAGAATAGCCAGCATGTTTCAATCCAGTAAATGGAAAATTTTGTAACTTTGAGTGCATTTTATTTGCCATTGAAAATGAATTGGATTTCTATGCAAACAGCAATGGATAAATAATTCAACAAGATTCGAAGTTAAAACGATTCAGTCAATTTTTTATGCAGAGCGAAAGTGAACCACGGACTTCTTAGTGATGTGCGGACCTACGTTTTCTCGATACCCGACCCGGTAGAATTTTCGAAAACCGAACACGGTCCAGTCCAGTTTTTGAAGCCCGAAACCGGCCCAAAGCCGAAACGAAATACTTCAAGCTTCAAGCCCGGTAAAGCCCATATTTTCTCTATTTACATAGATGTAATCTTAACTCTTTTCGAGCTATATTGGTGTCGACAACCAGGAAAAAGGTGTTCCAAAAACGTTTTTTCCCCACAATTATTAGAAATTGAAAATACCCGTGTCTCGTCTTTCGACAGAAAAACTTGAAACCGAAAAGATCTTTCCCTTGATAAATTCCTACAATTTGCCACTTAAGTGTTGTTCATTCAGTTCACCAATGGCAGTTTAATTTATCTACTGCAAGCTGAAAATATTAAAAGTCTTCTAGTTGGTAAACGCAGTCGATTTATAAAAGGAAAATTACCGTGCACAAATATTTATATATTTGGTCATATGCCCAGGGGCTATTTAGTTGAATTAATTCGCTTAAATTCTCCAAATTCGTAAAAATTCGCCAAATTCGTAAAAATTCTCCAAATTCACCGAAATTCGCCGAATTCATCAAAATTCACAAAAATTTGCCAAATTCACCGAAATTCGCCAAAATTCTCCAAAAATTTACCCGACTTCCTAGCTTACCAAGGAGTACTTTTATATTCAATTCGACTGTATATTTGTCCTCACAAAGAAACTCAAGAAAAAACTAAAGTGGGATATTGTTCTGATCTTTAATTTTAAGAAAATATTATTCACTATTTCCATAAATGGAACGACTTCTATTCATTTAAAATACTTGAAAAGTAGAACAGCTCTACTCGAATATTTTCAGAATAAAATCGAAAAACTTAGACAGGATTGTCTACCGAGTCGCTCATTTCACCATCAATCGAACTTCTGATACGTTGATCGTTGTCATCCGTTCTATCGTTATCGTTCGGGCTTTAGGTTCAAATGTCTAAAGCTTTAGCGCGACCAAAATAACAACCAAAATTTAGGAAGTCACAGTAACGAAGGAGAAAATGGATATTGAACTAAACAATAATAGTTGGCAGTGTCGAAACTCTGCAATATGTCAATTTCTAAATTTCTAAATTTTGGGATGACAGATGATTCCTCGGGCACATGCTAACTCTCATCTGATTTTTTGATGGATCTAGGTTATTTTCGACATGAGTGACGTGTTCCAAGGTTAGATCCTAAATTTTGGGATGAGAGATGATACCTCAAGCACTTCCTAACTTCCATCGCATTTTTTAATGGTTTTGGGTTATCTTCGACATGAGTGAGGTGTTCCAAGATTTGTTTCTAGATTTTGGGACTTAGACTAATTTCTCTAGAATTTTTTAATTTCATAAGGTCTTTTGATGTTGTCGAAATGACATACTTACAAAAGTAGTGATATCAGTCAAAAAACCCTTAAAGGGTGAATGTGACGCTAGTTCTTTATCTTACTTACAAAATAACTGATATCGCTGAGGGTGACGCATTGTGCGCCGTACGCAAAACTTTTATCAACCAAAAATTGACCCAAAAAATTTGTAAAAGAAAATTTTACAAAAAGAAATTTGCGTCACAAGTGGCAGATGTTGAGAAACCTATTGTTAGGAAAATGGTTAAAATTGTATTGAAGGAATTTACGGAAAAAACCGAATCACTTGTGACGCAAATTTCTTTTTGTAAAATTTTCTTTCACAAATTTTTTGGTCAATTTTTTGTTGATAAAACTTTTGCGTACGGCTCACAATGCGTCACCCTCAGCGATATCAGCTATTTTGTAAGTAAGATAAAGGACTTGCGTCACATTCACCCTTTAAGGGTTTTTTGACTGATTACGACTTTATCATCTTAGGAGTCAATTCGTTAATTTCTAAGGCAATTGGAAAACTAGCTCGCTCTGATATTATTGAGTTATAGCTCACTCGATTCGTCGATCGATTCTAGCTAACACGAATATTCCATTTAAAAAAAATAAATTTCACTTTGGGTTTTGGGTGTAATGTGTCTGTCATGTGATGTCAGGGGGTGGTCAAAACACATTTTTAGCAATAACCTGAGGAATGAGCAACCCGAAAAATAAAGCTGAGAATTCTGAATTTGATTGATATAGGCCTTTTTTGTCTCAGTAGAGTACGTTTCTGTACTTAAAAGTACTTTTTCGCAACAAGTGACGAAAAGTAGGACTTTCCGTTGCCTTTATTGCGAAAAACGTTGTATACAACTCGATGATAAATGCTTTTTTAGGCACAAGATGTGTATTGTCACACTCGGCCTGCGGCCTCGAGTGACAATCTAGACATCTAGTGCCTAAAAAAGGATTTATCACTCGGTTGTATAAATAACTATTTCCTAACTAGTGTCGTCGTCGTCGCTCATTTTCCGCGTCGTTTAGGAAAAACGTTATTCCTAACTTATGCTAAAAGGCATTTTTAGCGAATTTTACTCCAGCACTCGGCTCCGGCTCGAGCTGGAAACGTCTCATTCGCTAAAAAAGCATTTTAGCATGCTTTAGGAAAATAACTAAATCGATTGTGAGGTCTTGGAGATTTTCGTGAGGCTTTATCCGACATCATTTTGAGATATCCTTGATGTTGGTGAGGTTTTTATTGGACTGTTTTTTTGAGATTTTGGAGATGCTCGTGAGGTTTTTATGAGACATTTTTTGAGAAGGGAATTGAAAATAATCGTAAACCTAAGATAGATATTTATTTTTTTTTCCGAAGATATTTTGGATAAGATTATAAAAAAATATAATCCAACAATGGAATGAATCAAACGCTTGGTTAAATGTTATTCCATCCAAACACATCGGTACGTTCCTCGATAATAATTCCGTCAGAGTATGTATGGCACTTAGAATCGGAGCTCATATTTGCCGTCCTCACATTTGTTCGTGCGGATCTTCAGTGAATGAACTCGGAATTCATGGTTTGAGCTGTCAAAAGAGCGTCGGCAAGTTGTCAAGACACTCGGAGTTGAATAGGATCTTATGTCAAGCGCTATCTCCAGCACATGTACACGCCAGGCTAGAACCACCGGGCTTGTTTCGGGATGACGGCAAGAGGCCCGACGGATTGACTTTGGTTCCTTGGTTGAACAGGCGCTATATCGTTTGGGACGCCACCTGCTGGGAAACTTTGGCTCCCAGCCATCGCGACATCTCGTCTAGACAAGCCAGACGCACCGCCGAGCTCGCTGCCAGAACAAAACACAGCAAGTACACCGAACTAAAAGCCAACAATTACATCTTGAACGCCTTTGCCGTCGAAACTTTCGGCCCTTGGTCGTCCGAAGCAATAGACTTGATAAACAAAATCGGTCCCATGCTCAACGAAGTGAGCGGCGACCCACGTTCTCACAGTTATTTAGTGCAGCGCATCTCCCTCGCCATTCAGAGAGCCAATGTTTCTTGCGTTTTGGGCACGATTCCCCAATCTGCGAGCCTTAATCAGATTTTGTATTTATAAATTTTGTAAACACAACCTGTATGTACATGAATGACCTCAAATAAAAAGATTTTAAAATCCAACAATTTTTTAATTACAAAGAAAATTCGTGAAAATTCGTCAAAATTCGCCGAAATTCACCAAATTCGCCAATTTGCCAAAATTCTCCAAATTAGTAAAAATTCGCCAAAAATTCAACTAAATAGCCCCTGCATATGCCTCATGTATTTGACCAACGCACTTCAAGCATGAGTGGTACTCTAAATAGAGTACTGAAATGGAACAGCGTATCGAACCAATTTTTGCACTGTAAAAAATCTGAAAAATTTGTTCATACAAAATAGTACACTATTTGGCAGCTGTCACTCGAAGCACTTTTGCTTCAAGTGCGTTGATTTGACAGAATCCTACTACGATCATGTCTTGCAGGACTCTCTGTTAGTTACAGGTTTTGCATGAAAATTATGAATATTTTCACTAAGTCTGAATTAACATAGGCTCTATTGTATAAAATGTCAACTGTCATGCACACGGAGGCAAAAAGGAATGAAAGCGGATGACTGTGAGGCCAACTTAACAGTAGATAAAAACTTGTTGCTAAATAAAGGTTTTGCCGTTTTACGCACACGATGTGTTGCCGAACTCGCTTCGCTCGTAACTCAAACTAAATAGCAAACTAGCTACTGTTTTGATTTGTGCCACAGTTAGTTTTTAATCGCGAACAAATTTGTTTTGAAACTTTTTGACATTTGTGCGTGAATAAACCTGTTACAGACGGCTGTCATCTGTTGTCGACAACGACAGCAATAATAAACGACAAAGTCTGACTAATGAGGTCTTATGTAGCAAAACAGTATGTTCAAAACAAATGAAGTAAAAGATTCTTGAAATCAATATCTGAAAATTTTCGATCAAATGAAGTAATAGATCAGATAGTAAAACGTTTAACACACGCTGAATTTCAGCTCCCTCGATTGCTGTTAAGGAGTCAAGACATATCTCCAAAAAAAATTACAAAAATCTAGAATTTTATCTTTTATTTTTATAATTTTTTTTAGGTGTTTCCTGACTAAAATCTGACTAGCCGCAATTGTCGGCACTGTGTAATATGCTTGCCGTCTGTAAGAGGTTAATGAGTGCTCTAAACAGAAGTTACGACAGATTCTCCGAAGTAATTTTAAAGTTAAATGAATTTCCTGAAACAGTGTGCGTATGATATGAAAATGTACATTTTTCTAAATAATCGGGTGTTGTTTGTGTAAACTTGTGTAAGGCTGTAAACTTTGGGGAGGTCACGCAGACCGCTATTTTATTAGATACGCGGGAACACATCACGTCTGATGATTTTACAGACAAAAAAATTCCCTATATCATCACGGCGTATGAAATCCGCCATGTTATCATCAAGTGTGGTGTCTCACCCGCGTATACGTAGGAAACTGACCTGTTTTTTAAAAGCCAACAATGAAAATTCGAACATAATTTTAACGCAACCTATCAAATCAACCATTGGATATTAATGGGCAAAGTTTGGCAAAGAAACAAAAAAAAAACACATTTTCCGGAATAAAATTGGATTAACTCAAACAATAAAGATCTCTCGTTTACCTAATTCACATTGATTTACGAGTGCGACCATTTTCTTAGAAGAAATATAAATGGAAAATTCAAGGCAATTATACCGTTTATTTACGATACATTAGCGTAAATCGTTGACGTTAGCAATTGCTTTATTGATCCCAATGAATTATGAGATTAGTTTGTCGTAATAGATCATTTATAACAGTCGAGCAATTTCTCCCAACAATTTTATTGTGCGAAAAATAAAAGTTTTTCAATTTACCTGCATTGTTTTAAAACGTTGGCGGTTTATTCATTCAAAAGGAAAAGAAAATAAAATTTCTCTCGCAGGATAAGAATTTACCATTTTAATAATTTTTAAACTGTTTGTTCGTACTACACCACAATTGTGCATTTCTACAAGTATACGACGATTGTTCGTAAACAAAATATATTTATGCCATCACCATAAATTCCTTTGAATATTACTGCAATTCCAATGCTATGTAAATTTCCATAATTTAATTAAGGAAAAAAAAACTATTTCCTCGCGCAACCATTTTATAAAAATAAAGTTTCTCTCCGCTAATAAAAATACCATTTCTTCTGACATCGTTTGTGTGATTGTGTGGTGGTAACGAATTCATATTTCAACTAATTTGTCAAGAATATTTCAGACACATCATGAACAGATTCACCATATTAAGGTTGATTGCATAAATTTTTGCAAACATCCGTGACTCTGACATATGCGAAGTGCTTTTTAACGTTACAATTGCGCAACGGACTATTTCTAACATTAGCACTATCCCACAGCGCGAAGCTATTATACTAATCGCGAGCCATTCGTCTGACGTATTTCGACAAATCAGAAAACAACGCAAAAAGGCCAAATCTCTGTCGTCGTTAAGTCAAAATTATGTTAAACCGATCACAATCAAAATCAAATTGTCTAAGTCGCGTTATCCCTAAAGTAACAAGCATCCCAATGCCGAAATGGAAATTTTTAAACTAATTTTCTATTTCCACATTTTTGGTGTTGCAGTAAGAAAATTTACAATTAAAAAAAAATGAAATGGTTGGAATTTCGTCCGGAAAGCGAAATCTTTACTCGGATATATTATGCACTATATGGTTATACAATGTCTTATGTTGATCACGAAATTTTGTAGATTACATTACTTACGTCCAATTTAAATACTTCATTGCACCAACGTTCAAATTCCTCCATCCTGTTTTAGTCCACATCACAAGGTTGGATTATAGCTCTTGCGATAAAAATGACGACGATTAATCCGATAAAAATGTGGAGCTGATGATAAATTAGAATAAATCGCTGGAACGGATGGACTGGACATGATAATTTAAATTAAGGTGTGACATTTTGTGCTGGCATGAGTCAATACCTCAAATTAAAACCATTTCAACGAGCGTTGTTTTATAATGAAATGCTTTTTGCCCAAAATATTGTGTGGTGAAGTGATAATCGTTTGATAATCCGATATAATATTAGGTTTAGCCTATGCAATATTCAAAAATTATCAGCCTATAGGGATTGGAATTGTGGTTTCTATTTTATAGAATTCACATTGTGTTAATGGATATTTCGGAGTTAACGTGTGGTTTCATTTTAAATATTTGGTTTCAAAATAATGCCAACCAAATGTTTCGAAAATTGATTTTTTGTGAAGCATAAATAATTTTAAAATGGAAATTTATAAGCCGCAAGCCGAGATAGAATAAATACCAAAAAAAAATTAATTAACTCGAAAATGGTGAAATCTGCATGAGTGTCGGAAATTGAATTCATCTGTTAGCTACAATTTGGGCGACTTACAAAGCGATAAGCTTTAGGCACAAATGTTTTATGTAAGAATTCTGTTTATAAGAAGTAGTAGATTTCGGCTAGAAAAGATATGGTAACTGAAACAATGCACAGGTCGGTGAACACTTTCGGAGGCGGATAGGTATACAAATAACAATTCAGATCAAATGCAAAAAGAGTCGGAAATGATACATGTATGATACAGACCCTTAAAATCAAGGTTTTAGAACTTCCCAACTAAATGAAAAGCAAAAATTTCTGTAAATTCGAGACGAGAAAGAAAAGCAATTGATGCACAAACAAGAAACAGTTACTATTTGTTTACCGATGAAGTAAATAGGAAATTGCAACAAGAGCTAAGTTCATATTTCTCCTCGCTTTTAACATAACGTTTCTCAGTATGCGTGACATGGTTGATAGCTTTTGTTGGCGCTTTGTCTGATGACAGTTCGGGGGAGAAAATGTCTATTTTATCCATTCTTGTTGTGACAGGTGAGAAATAGACATTTTATTTCCTGAACTGTCATCAGACAAAACGTCAAAAAATGTCATTTTTCAGTAACATTTTGAAAGGAAAAAATAAGACACCATAATCACACCATAATCATAAAAGAAAAAGAAAATTAAAAATGGCTACGTTTACGTTATTGATTAATAGACAAAATTTATCCTCTAAATTGTAAAAAGAAAATTTCTTTGACTTAAATCAAAGCTCTTGTAAATACATTTAAGTTAAACAATCTGTTTGCACTGAAAAAAAAAATCGTCCCGTACCCGGTTTTTTCAATCTTCAAACAAGCGGTACATTAAAATACAGAATTTTCTTTAGCGCTTCTTCATTTCCAACTCATTCATATTGATTATTCGATTTCTGTCTGTGTGAGGCCTTCGGCAACCCTTTAACAAACCGCCCCCTGTAGAGAAAGCAAATTTGAATAACATTTACGGAAGCTGGTAAATGGATGGAATTGATCTAATCTAACGAAAATATTTATAGAATTTTGATCTCTGAACCTGTTTTCAATACACTCCGTTAATGAATAATTTCAAAATTTCCATTAAAAAATTTATTCTACCGAATGTTTTTACCCTTTTCATATCTGTAGTACCGCGGACAATCTGAATTGATGTTAAAATTAACATTTCGTTTTAAATTAGGGCAATCGTTTCGTTCAGAAATATTTTTACTTTTGTTCTTCTCCTTCCACTGTTGGTATCGTTTTCCTCTATGAAACAATTTATAATTTTTTTTTAGAACGCTAATTGGCTAGCGTAAAGATTAAAAAGGATCTGTGTGCATTTTTCCACGTCAGCAATTTAAATTTACAAAACTTATAGCTTCCAGTTACCTGCCGTCGCATTAATGTTGCAATTGTCCAGTCCACACTCAAGCGAGGAAAAAATGTATTTAACGCGAATTAAAAGAAAATTTATGGTGGTAACGGCGCTGTTGTCACAACAAATAAAATTGAAAATTATTGAGCACGAAAAGAAACATAAAAAAACTGCTGCTGAAAAATTTCCAGTTGAACCAGACAGTGCGTTAAAAATTATTTATTTTTTATGCTTGGTCTTTCATTTTATTTCATTTAGCTATTCACAGTCCACTTTAATCACGAACTACTATCCCCCAATGGTATCCTTCTATTTCTACATTTATCATGATGGAATTAACCTGTCACATACGGCTATTCATCTGTTATCGATAACGACGACGAAAATAATGACAAGCTCTGATAGGTAACATGGTCCTTCATAATGTAGAGTGCATGTTAAAAACATTGAAGTACAAGATTTGAAATCAACAGATTGAAAATACTTTGATCGATTGAAGTAATAGACCAGAAAATAATAATGGTCATATGCTTACCGTCACAGAAAACTCTTTCATTTATCGCCGGAGGTGGTTTTTTTCTGCGCGTACTCCTATTTGGGCTTGTCAACATCATCACATCCGCAATGATGATTAACAAAACATAACAAGAATATTAATTTGCTAACAAAAATCCCATTAGAATGACATCTCTAATACGAAAATGGTGATTGATGATGATGAAGGTTTTTTTCTCGCTTTTTGTTTTTCCAGATGAAGTTTTCTTTCTTCGTTTTTTCTCTCTTTTCTTTTGTTGAATGAAAACACATTTACAGTTTCGGAGTCATGTCATATTTTGTTGTTTGCGTAATATCACGATTTCGTTACGGATATCAACGATTTGAAAATAACAAAACAAAATGGGTTCAGTCCATATTTTCACTCAACTCTTATAATTGGGAAACTTTGAGAGTACAGCCCGGAGGGATAACATAATTATGATATATGAAGAAGCACTTACGTCCACTGTAATTCGATTACATACAGTGGATTTTTGTCAGTACGAAATGGATGAAAAGCAGAAAAATACTTGCCAGCCATACATGGAAAGAAAATCAAGTCTGCATGACTTTTACCATTTTTAGATGTAGTTTTGCTTCATGGAAAATTAATGACAATTAGTATGGTGCTGAAATATAGTCAACGTTGGGGCGTCGAAACAATTTCAGTGACCACATTGTACTGATATGCTCAATGGAATAAATGATTGTTAGACGGGCTATATGGTGAAATCTGGCAAGCCCGATTGTTTCACTTTTTTGTTTAAAGTTTCTACATTGGCGCCTTATTCAAACAAATCTTGCTTATCAGCGTCTTATGCGCCTTTTGATAGCCACTCCGACCTTGGTAACAATTCAATTCTCTTTCAAACCTGATTAGTTTTTAGTTTGCAGCGATATTGAAACAATGAAACAATCCACGAAATCATATTGAGGATGGATATTCATGAGATCATATTAAAAACGGACTCGTAATACAATGGGGCGTTTCAATTAATCGAAATATTCGGATGAAAATGCAGACTAAACACTTTCAAAGTAGAAACATCTGCAGAGTTGGAATATTGATACGACATTTTCTATCTGACCATTGTGTCATTCTTAAAGCGTAGGGTTTGCTGCTTGTGAGACAGATCAACGATCCGAGGTTGGATAGTTGCAATAGTAGAATTTTCAAGACAGTCGGTTATCAAGATTTGAAGAGAACGGTCGAATAGTTCTTACACGGTCGGTTATCGAAATTCAAAGAGTTCGATCAAATATTTTGTTTCTATAGTTTCCGGGCTGATGATGACTAACACTTGAAATAAAGTGTTATATCTTAGATTTAAATAAATTGACATTGATAGTGAAGTTGGAACAAAATCGATTCTTCCTTTATTTCACAAATGTTATATAAGTGTGGCCCAAACCATCTCGAGCCGGGACTGGGTCATCACATCAGCGTGCTCATTCCTCAGTAAAATTATTCTGCCTGTGTTATGGCGCATCAAAATTTCTTTTCGAAAGTTGCACAAAATTACTTTAGGTGGTTTCTGTCCTCGATTTTTCTAAGCAAAGAAAATTCTCAGAAATTCTTCACGAGTTCTTTCAAAAGTTTTGTTTAATAACTTGAACTCATCCATTAAAATGAAATACATAGGACCGCAATGGTGAATAAACAACACAATGTATTACTGAAATTATGAACGCCAAACTCACAGCCACATAATGTTATTCTATTAAAACGAACAAATTTCCACTTTTCATTTTATTACCAAACTTTTCGTCGACGCTTTTTTCTGGTTTTTAATTTCAAGTTTTTAATTTTATGAGTTTGTGTATAATACGACACTCGTCCATACAAAATACAACACGTCTTTCATTGCTTTATCAATAAAAAAAAATGTTTGAAAAACTCGAGAGTTGAAAACATACGCTACTACATATTACTTGAAACGCAGGTATTTCCATTTCAGAGTAGGGGGTGACATCATTGAAACTCAGTCGAAAACATTTTTGTGATATTGATTTCGAATTTCGTACAAAATTAAAAGAAAGAAATTTTTCTGCTTCATAAACTAAGCTTTCATTTTATGTGTGAAGTAATGGAAAAGAATGAGTATCGTCACTTTGTTACGTATTTCATACAATTTAATTAAAATTTGTAAAATATTTCGAAAATTCAATCGATTACAATCAGAGAGGTGCGGGAAAACAGGAAAAGTAGCAAAATATTTGCCTGTTTTCCCGCATCCCCCAGTTGTTTCAATGGCCTGCAATACCCTTTTTGCGATTACTTTCTTCGAGTAAATGTGAGATGTAACTAGAGATTACGACATCTAATGGTTTGAAATTTTTTGAGCTTTAACAATTTGGTCTCTTCATCTCGCTCAAAATATTTGCGAAAAAATCCAGAATCAGGCAAAAATCTTCTGAAAGTCTTTAGAAAACGATAGAAAAATCATTGAAAATCCTCAGAGCCTCAGTAAGTCGTTGATTGTATTTAACCAGTTACAGACGGCAATCATATGACCACTATTATTATCGGGTCTATTACTTCCATCGATCAAAGTATTTTAATCTGTTGATTTCGAAACTTGTACTTCAATTTTTTAACATGCATTTTACTATATAAAAGACCATATTACCCAGAGCTTGTCATTATTTTTGTCGTCGTTATCGATAACAGATGAACAGCCGTATGTGACAGGCTCAACAAGAGTGCCTTCTTCCTTTGTAATTAACATTACTTTGAGACCTCCATGCAAAACTTTCTACAAACGTTTGTAACATCTACAGATTTCTTACATGGTGGTTACAAGAAACACTTTCTGAGTGAACGAGGCGAATGATCAGTGGAAGTTATAACAGGTGAGCAGCGACAGCTGCGAACAGCGAAATCAGACCAGATCTAACTTATCTTTTCCAGGTCTTAGTGATTTGCACTTAGCGACAGGTAAAAAATGAAATGAAATGTTTCAATGAGACTTACTACTGTCCCCTACTTAGGTTTATCTTTCTCTGTTTTTGTTTGCTTGCTGTAAGTTGTGTGATTTTGTTGGCATGGTTCGTTGCGCTATTTCCCGTTGCAACGTTAAAAGGCTTTCAGTAATTTTGCACTGGAGAATATTAATGAGATATTTTACCCGTGTGTCGGCATGATATGAAATATGCTTCCTGTAAACAATATGTTTAGCACTACACTGTTTACCTTGTTTTACAAAATTTCACCCAGCCACAATTTCAACGACTATGATCCCGATTTTATTACACTGACAATTTATGAAAACTTTTCCTTTTGTCACTTTCTCTTCCTAATGTTCATTTGTTTATTGGATTTTTGAACATGAACACGATTTCGATGTTTTTCGAACAAAAGTTTCGGTTTTGCTTTATGTTTATGTCGTCAAATCTGGAAAGGAATTCGGGAATATCAGCATTCAAAAAGCTTTTAAGCATTTTGTGGAATACTGGAGGGGGAAAGTATGTGAGCAAAATCTGTCCCACCTTCTTCCACTTGCGTCTACGGACTATTGGCGTCTATGGGTGACTATTGACCAGTGCCTATATTCGATAAAATATTTTCACGAATTTTCTCAAATTTTCACAAAAAACTTTTTGGGAAAATTCATGAAAATTTGAGAAAATTATGAAAATTAGAGACAATTCGTGAAAATATTTTCAAGAATATAGACACTGCTATTGACTATTGGTGAATATTGACTATTGGCGTCAACACATGCCAATAGTCGCTAATATATACGGATCCATTGGTATGTATTGACGAACTATTTCCTTCTATTGGTAAATATTGGTTTACCATTTACTTTTATTGGCGTCTATTAATACCAGTAGCAAATACCACCTGCCCAAGTATTTTGCTCGCATAGTTTCCCCCTGGTGAATAGTGCACACGAGAGGAAATATTATTGTTGTGCCAATACAATATCCATTATACTCTATAAAATTGTCACAAAATATATAAATCGCAGACGATTTTTTTCCGTTGTTCCTCCTCAGTGCAATTTCCAATAGATTAATAGTTTGCCAACTGGTGCACAAAAACCATTATTTTTTTTAGGTTTTATACAAATTGTATTCGCAACATGCATTTTTTTAACATCGAACAAAATATTGCATGTTGAATTTGTGCATTTAAAAATAATTGTTGCGGTTTATGTTCTCTCTGGTGAATTTCGATGCTTTCGTTTGGTGTTTTTTTTTAGCAGAAGTTAAAAATTGAATTAGTCTCTGTATGCAGCTTTATTCGTGTAAATCAAGAAGATAAATCGAGTGCAATGTTTATCGCTGTATGTAAATCCTTAGGGTTTTTTATTGCTGCTAATGTGAGAATCGGTACCAACAGGAGTAAAAGAAAATTCGTTAATTACATTTTTTCGTTCTTCTTTGGCCATAAATTGTTTTTTTAGATGTAACTTAAAGTTAGCGGTCTAGTTAACCACCACCACCACAAAAAGATTTCTTCAATTTTTTTCCCTTCACGTAGATTCACTTTATAGAAATGATTCATCAAAATGATTAAAAAAAACTTGTTTCTGCGAAATATTTACTTTCCTCGTCTATCAACTTCATACAACCTCGTTATTATTTATACAAGTTATTATTTAACTGAAATTTTTCATTGCAAACATTTTTGCTTCATTCCGTTGTTCTTCGCTCGCTCTAGACGAATTATGATGACAATGTTTCAGCCAAAGTTTTGCCATAATACAAAAACTTTTCCATTTTGTTCTTCCTTTCTTTTGGGTATTAACGACATCAATTTATTCAGCAAGCTAATGGATATACTGATGGTTAAGAATTCAAGCACAATGAGAGCGTAGACGTGCATGTAATTACAGAATAGGGTTGATGCGAGGTGCTTAAAAGAAAAAAAAGACAGACAAATGAGATGATATGTTAAATGTCGCTTATCACGACCTTAATTCGTGGATTTGGTTTCATTGGTGAGAAACAGTTGTTGTGCTTCACATGGTGTAGGATTTTCGGACCAATACAGAAATTCAAAACTACTTTTGAAAAGACAAGGTCAGAAGTAGGACAACACCAGCATCGACGGACTCACGAAGGTGCACGAAAACAGGAAAAGTATGTCCTTTAAAGACTTAAAAACACTTTGTGCACCGTGCCACTGAAATACGACATATTTTGTCATGATTTTTTGTTATGAAATATCAGGTTTTCCGAACGATATAGGTTTGTTCCAAGTAACTGTAAACACGAACTTTGACAACCCGAGAACAACGACAATTTCATCCAAAGCAACGTATTATTATTGAGGTTATGGTTCTGTGGATGAAATTTGACAATTCATATGTCCTTGGAACAAACCTATAGAGTCCAGGAAAAAAATCATTTCTTTACGATTTATCGTGCGAGAACGGTTTTGAATGAATTTTTCGATGGCTATTCGATTGAACAAATTTAATATGGCGAATGTGAAGTTTGAATTTTTTCCAGTAAATTGATGTGTTTTGTCAACGCACTGTCAAGCGCCGAAGCTGACTTTGCCATCACTCAATTAGAAGGCAAAGCACACACCTGTTGACTACTTTTTAAAAAGTTTTGATAGCCATTGTATGAAAAAGAATAGCTAACTTTGATCGGTTCAGTCCTCTATTTGAGTGACATCAAAGTCAGCTTCGGTGTTCACTCAACCACTTTTTTTTATCTTTTTCCTTACAGCCTATTCCACTTCCTTCAAAACAATACCAAACTGCACATTTTCAACAGGAATTGCGTATTCCGCAAGGATTACTATTGAGGTGCTTTCTCCTTTCGAGTAGCACAACTCTGGGTTGTTTCAGGTTCAGCCAAAAATCCAATTCATGTTCAAATACGTCGTGTGGGGTATCGTTGCAAAGGTGATGAAATACAGTTTCAGATAAAATAAAATTTCGATGGGATTTCAAGGTTTTAAGCACACAAAAAAGTGAACCTCTAACTTCCGCCATTTTTTTCGGCCATTTTGGATTTTTTTGTCAACAAAAAATTACTCTAAAAAAACTTTGAACATTTAAGAATATTTTACAGCTTATTCCACATCGTATCTGTTTGGAAATGGGCATGAAAATTCAGAGAAGCCAAAGTGACATAACGGCCACTCCAGGCGGAACGAGTGAGCTGCCGCAGTTGAGCTGCCCTGATGATTTTGGAATCAGCATTCCATACAGATCATAATAAAATCATAAAATCAATTTTACCTCAATTTGCACGATCCTAGTGTATTTCCCACCTTAGCGGACGCACTATACCCTGTTTCAGAAATTGAGAAAATCGGATTGGTCGATCAGTAGCAAGAAAACAAGCAAAACATCATGTTTTGTGGCGTTCTTTTGCGTGCAAATCATGAAAATGGAAGGTATTGATCTGGCATTTAGTGCATTTTGCACCAAGACAGGACCATCACTTTCCTGTCGCGGTACAAACAAAGTTTTGTCCACACTGTGCACTGCACAGGACAACTGAAATAGACAAACACCCAAATGAATCAATAAATGACTTCGATGAACAATCAAATAATCAAGTAGTCTACCACAATTCGTGCGGGAAAATCCATATGAAATCTCACATCGCCTCAGATCGACAAAACGATATATTTCAAAAGAATCTGCGATTAACCAAAAAGTCGTATTTCAGTTGGCCGGTGCACAAAAGTCTTTGAATTGTATACTTTTCTTGTACCTCCCAAATTAGTTTAGAGGGATCAATTATAACTTTTGTGGTATTAAGATTATCGTCCCATCATTAGAGTTGAGTTACGATTTCTACTCTATACAGTCAAAATGTGTAGAACTGGTCTCCGTCAATAATTCAATAAATTTTTGAAAAAAAACAAGAAACCTGTTTTATTCCGCAGCTCCTCTATTGCTAACTGTCTCACATGGCAGAAAATATTGTGTTCAATTGAATAGAAAATCATAATAAAGTTGTAGATTTTCTATCTATTTTCTACAGAGGTTTAGAGTTTCGTCTAGACTATAAACAGAAGAAGTAACAGATTCGATTATCACTGTTATGTCTCGTCGTTTTCCTTGTAATTCTGTTCCAAGGTCGTTAATTTGTTAGAAAAGCTTGAGTGTCCACAATCATTTTACGATTGCCAACACCTAAATGAATCATAATGCATTTCCTATGTAAACCAGTAAGCTTTATGCAACATAAAATCGTCACAGATAAAATTTGTGAGAATGTGCAACTACTTAAAATGTTAGAGAAAGCATTAGTATTTCGTTTCTCCGAATGTGTAAAGCTAAAGAAAACTATGTTTCTGTTCGCTGTAAAAGTACCATGCGGTTGTGTATGTTTGTATGAATGCATACAACATTCATTTATACCTAACAAAGAAAACGAGTACGAGAAACGATAAAATAAAAGTAGAAGTTGTTCTCAAAGTAAAGGAGGTACTTGAGAACTATAACAACAGCAGGAGTACAACGATTCTCGATTTTTCTTTATAGAAAATGCATTATAAATAGTAGAGCCAGATGACATTTGTTGGGAAATTTCTCAAATCACATCACATGGTAAATACTTTACGGAAGAAGGGTTTACTGAATATCGACTATCGTACCGTGAAGTATTTGCTATGTAATTTCGTCCTCGTTGAAGGAGTACTGAATCAAAAAAAAAACTTTGGATGACAACAAAGCTCCATAAATTCCCAAATGTAAAACTTTTTAATTTAATAGAATTGAAAAAGCAAGAAAAGAAAATGAAACGACGAGATGCTTTCAATTTAAGAATTTTTTTTTTGCGTCCAGCACTTTTTTATCCACCTTTCAAAGATAAATTTAATCTTTTGGTGTATAAACATTAAACATTAAAATTGTTCTGCCAAGAAATGTGAAACATTTAAAACTTTCATCGTCCCAATCCCAACCACACAAAAAAGAATGGCGAAAAAGAAATTATTTCATTAAATTTATGATGTGACACCACCGGAGATATAAATTTCAATTAAAAAGGAAAATCTTGAATAAAAAAAAAGATTTTGTTCTGACAACAAGGGATGCAGCAGCATAAAATTATGTGATGAACGAACATCTACGTTTAGGTATTATGAGATTATCGCCATCGATTTTCTTCGTTCTTTTTTGGAGACAAAATATTTTACTTTCCCGGAAAATAAACAGAGTCTACTGAAGTCCATGAACTTTCATCCCGGTCACTTTTAATTGATAAAAATCTTCTTTTTTCGCGGCTCTTTCGTTTTCTGACTTAAATTGAAAGATTTTCCAAACAGTTTGCCAGTTAGCTTTCAATTTTTTCAATAAATAAGTTGTATTATACAGAGGACGTCAGTGAAATTTGGACATGAATTTTCTTGAGCTGATTTTCAGCTGATCCACTCATGCAGTGCACGCCCATGATAGTGATAAAACCGTATGAATAAGTATTCTCAAGCTCAGTCATATATCAGCAGTTTTTGTTGTATGACTAGATTAGCTGAAACGAAGCCCGAGCAAATTCATGTCTAAATTTCACTGATGTCCCCTGGTAAATCAATTTCGTTTCCGAATATATTACAGACCTAAGCACCAACATCAAAGGAATAAATTCAATGCAACCAAAGCTAAAGCATATTTTATTCCACCACCTCTTCTCACAATATGCTGAACACATTCACCATCATACGATAGATTCCAGCCATTTATGTGTTTCATATCGAGTTTCATTAACACTCAAAATGATACCAAATTGGAATGCGAGTAATTCGTTTCAGCGTTTCAATTCCATTTGCACAAAGCATAGTCTCAATTTTATCAAAAGCCAATCGTTTTTTCCGTTAAAAATGAGAATGTTTTGCAAAAATTTGCTGGATGAAATGGATTTTCGACTGGCCTGGAGAAGTTTACAAAGTTGTTAAAGAACTTCTTCGCTAATAAGTAAACGAACACGACCCCATAAGCCTGTTTCGAATTAACACACAAAGATTCAAAGCTAAACTCTTTCCAAAGACCAACAACCCATAATGGCTCTCTAGGTATATCAACTCAATATAAACCATTAAAAACGTTCGATTTTGCTTCACAGGATTTTCACTTAAAAGAAATATTTTTCTATGTAAATTATTCAATCCCCAATAAACTTCCGATCACCTAACCATGAGGTGTATATATACATCCTTAATACTTTGAGTGTAATGGACATTTTGACTTTGTATATATAACATTTAAGCCGCCCAAATCAATACAATATTAATGGAATTAGTATTGAAGACTACATAAATTTGGTATTCTGGTGCGGTTTTGATGCGATGCCTGGTTATATACATCGACATCTAACTTATAGCGTTTATTTATATTTTGGGTCGTTGTGCTGCTTACAGAAGTTTCAGGAAACTTTTTTTTTGTAATGGTGGGGTGACGAAAACGACGTGCCTGTTGTGTGTTAGGTCGGTCAATCGGTTGGATGGAGGGTATCAAAACTTCTTGGAACACTTCAAGCGTAAAATTGCTAAAGAAACACGAGAAAATGAAAAATAAACATTTTTCGGGACTTCATTGTGAAATCGAAAATTGAAGCACATTGATTGTGCAAGCTATACGACATGACGCAAAGCCAACAATTATATTAATAAAACATTTACCATTCAATCAACTGAGTCATTTTAGAGCTTTACAAAAAATTAACTGAATTCTCACCGAAATGCATGTTACGCCTTCGAATATTTTGTTGTAAAAACCAAATTATCGAATCTATACAAACGCTTAACATATCACATATGGCTATTCATCTGTTCACTTATTTAGTAAAATGCGGGTTAAAAAAAGTGAAGTACAAGATTTGAAATCAACTGATTAAAAATACTTTGATCGATGGAAATAATCGACCCGATAGTAATACTGGCCGTATTACTGAAATAGGTTAACTTTGGAGGGTGCTGCAGCTTTGCTAAAATAACTTTCGATATAAAAAACGTTTGCTCTCCTACAGTACTCTGTCTCAGCTTTCTAATGATACCTCACATGCCTGAGTGATACCATGGTCGGTAATGTGCCTCGTCACGTAACCTGTGGGAGAAAAGCAGGTAAGAAAATTGCAATTTTCAGATTTCTGTCACCTCCCAATGACGACACAGTGTCTAGTCACAACAAAATGTTTTCGGTCCGATTTCGGTAGGCTCTTTTTCAAAAGAATCCCTCGAAACCGTTACACAATTACACATTAGTTTGTGTACAACAAAATAGTCGAGAAATACAACCACATGGCAAAGAGCTACCGCTACTCGTCCATAGATGGCGCAGAAACCACAAAGTGGAAATCGACATCAGAATAAAGGCGCGAACGATGGCAACCACCGCATCACACAGCAGGGTTCGCATGGTCACTGTGGACAGAATGTCATCACCTTGGATGCCGAACCTGTTGGATTTCCAATCTCCCGGCAAGATGAACATCAAGTGGAAGTGTGAAATAGAACATGAAATATTGTAATAATAAGTTAAGAAGCCAAACCTGTCATTCGACCTCTTGGTCTTCAACATTGTAATTAGCTTATAAGAAACGTTGTAAACAGTTGTAAATATTCATACGCTAAATAAATAAATAAACATTAGATCTACCAAAGCAATTCAAATGAGGGCCATATAAGAGGTTAAGTTGGTCATACAGTTGGAGGCAGTGAAATTGCCACATATACAGTCGGAGGTAGTGAAATTGCCACGTATAGAATCAACTATTACTGTTTTTCCTTGTTCATATCAGGTTGAACAGGCTACACGCACGTGCGTGGTAGTTTTATAACTGTATAAAAGACGTATAAACAGTTTTGATTGTGTGTGTAGATCAGCTGAAAGACAGCTGAAGCAAATTCATGCTGAAATTTACCTCTGACTGTATCTAAAAAGCCTCGTGAGATGATAACGTTGCATTAACATTGCAATTTAAGCAAAATTAGAGCAAATTTCCATCAATGTGCTAAAGAATTTTGCGCGAGAAACCAGACTGCATAATCTAATGTGAGAATTATAGGAATTGTATGTCGCGCTGCTTTGTGAAATGAAACAATTTGCATAGTTTATGCTGGAAAATTCAATTACAGAGGCACCAGGTATTTAAAACCAGCTACAAGCTGCTACCAGCGATATGTCAATTAACTGCGGAACAATTCAATCGGTTAATTGGAATACATTTTCTGATGTTTTGCACAACACACGCTCTCTGAACATTAAACAATAAATGAATATTTGATTGCGTACGATTTGTTTCATATGAAATCCTCATGTATAAAATGGCATGGTTGAGACTGAGAGCAACGCAAAAGTGTCACACATATTGATGTGTTACATTTATAAATGAGTGTTGTGTATATATGAATATTATAAGCCCGTAAGTTGTTCGCTTTTAGCTGCTTTTTATACACAAAGTGCCTATAAATCTTGAATGAGGATCTTTATGACACACACTTATTTATTCGACACTATGACGAATTCTCCCAATTAGGCAGGAATTTGATATGAAACACCTTAATTCAAAAGGGAAGTGATACATCGAAATGTTTTGTGCGTGGAATATGGTTCACGTTTGAGCACGTGCATAAGTCCATGCAAAATTCATCCTTTTCAAAAGTTTCTGAATACCAGACGAGAAAGCATTAACAGTAGAAGGTTAGACCACAACAATTTAAACTCACAGTTACTCACCATATCAATTGTAGCCACAGTTATCTGTTACAGAGCTTTTGATAAGTTCATGTGAAGAAGTTTTTGAACTTTAATTTTCATTGAAAGTGTGTTTTGCAACCAAAATTAAGAACTGCAACTGTTCGTATGATCGTAAATAATATGAAAATGTGCAACCTATGAAAACGTAACTAATTTCGAAACTTTTGAATTGAAACTGCCAGAGTGACCGCAGTCTTATTTTCTTAATGAAAGTTTCAATCTGTAACTTCATGTGGGGAAATGGTGTGCTTGCACGGATCTTTTACGTATCCATTTCTTTACGGTTGAAATAGGTGCACATGCAGTTTGTCCATTAGGGAGGAAGGGAGTAATTAAATGATTTTGATACACTTTAGCAATTAAATGATTTATTCTCAAAGTTGAGGAGGTACTGGAAAAATCTACACCAGTGGCTGCTGACGCTGACAGGCAATAATTCCCGACAGAAATTAAATCAATTTCAGTTCACGTTGAAACATTTTAATGTTGAATGTGGTATCATTACAAAGGTTAAGACTCAGGCTAACGGAAACTATCAATTTTCTGCCAAAACTATCCAAAAAATATATGTTTTGTTAGTGAAACAGTTTCACTTGGGTCCAAAAATGGATTCTCTCAACAAAAAAAATGATGAGGGCAAAGCCGACTACCATAAACAGCAATCATATCTACCTTCAATTATTTTTTTTCAAGCTCACTGTGAAGAAACATTGAATTTTTGTAAGTACATCAATAAAAATCCGCGGCTCACTTACCCATAAGGGACAAATTCAATTGATACTAAAATAATCCTGAAATGGTATAAATATATCGAACTTATAATAAAAAGTCGATTCCAAGCGCTGACTAATAAATTTTATAGTGCTAAAGTACTTTACTGAGCTGACTAAATTTGATGTAATTAATTAGATATTTATGTAACAGAGTGCTGTACGCTGGTTTTTATCGCAAAGTAATGTGTCACTCTGAAATTGAGGTGTGTTAAGCATGTCAATCTCCCATGCAATAGAAACCACTTTAATTATTTCACACAGGTTTCTAAATTACGATGTTGATTTATGCAATTCCGTAGGTCCTCAAGAGCGAAACATTTTTATTTTGCTCAGAAAGAAACTACAACTGTAATAGCGAAGGCTTCACCACTGCTTCGAAAGTCAGCTTCAGTACCCTTCAACGTAGTTTCTTTCATGTTCTACAACACCGCGATATCCTCTGATTGTATGTTACTCAACGCTAGTTCACGTGAGATACCAAGTTATAAGTTATCAGTTGTGACGAAGGAACCGATGGAGCAACTAATTATTGTTCGATGCTGCCGTCAGGCCACCATCATACTCCTCTTCTCCTAACGTAAAATTAGTTTGGGTAAGAGAAGGGAGTTCGAACTCTGTTAAGTATCTTTGCGTTGTTATGCGCCCAAATCATTTAAATACTGAGGGGTCTGTGGTCAGTCAATTTTTATGGTCTTGGCGCCATGGGGTCTACTAGTTATTTATTACCAATATTTATTCAACAAAACAATTTGTATAATCCGTCAGGCGTCATTCATTTGTTAGTCAGAAGTACCGTGACACCTGCTATTCAACATTCACTTTTATCAAACAATAATTGTTCGATATTCTGTTCAACAGCATGAATTCAGTGATGCTAACACCAATTATAATTGTTATAATTGTACAGACGAATGCTTGGTGCCATGATGGTGTACATCTAATCAATCGATTAAACGATTTTTACGGTTTCGATCATAACATTTTTTTCATTGGATCGTCAACTGAGCTCGACGATTGGTTTCCTGTGTCGTCGTCATCGAGATCCGAAACCAGAGTGGATAGCTTCACACCTCAGACAGTGTACGTTATTAACGACGACTTTGCGGATAGCAATTTTAACGTCACAGAACGGAAGTGCAGTAAAAATACATTTCTAATTGTGGTCGCAGAGGGTGCAGAAATTGGAAATGACTCACAAGTTATCCGAGCCCAAGTCATGGCCATTCGCAATATTGATACCAGTGTACGAATAGGCGTGTTTCTCACTGACCATATCGATTCGTTGGATGTCGTAGACGAACTCTTCCGTTGGAGCTGGAGTATTGGTGTTGTGAACATTTTCAGCGCATTTTATTTCAGCGTTGAGGATGAAGAACCTGTCTTCAACGTTTTCAAATACAATCCGTTCACGGCATTCGAGTTGATAAATGTGAGCCAAGATCTGCGAATCTATTTCACCGACAAAAGACCGAATTACCGCCAAAATCCACTTCGATTTTTATGGTATAGCGACTTAGACTGCACTATTGATGAAGCCAAGTTTTGGGGTATTGTTCGTCGTTTCTTTAATGCATCGGTTGAAGTGGTACGACTGACAAGCACAGAATATAGAAAATTCGGAAGTTCAAACGCAGACATATTACTACATAGTCAAATTAAGGCAGAATTTTCGCTAAAACTTTTGTATCCACATCAACAACGTTGGTTGGCAGTGATAGTTCCTCATTCCCAGCCCTACTCTGATTTCGTAACGTATTTGAAAAATGACACATGGATGCATCTCCTCGTGTACACTTCCATTTTGATTTCGGCCTCGACATTTCTGTTAATCCTTTCTGGCTATTTGAACGAAACGAAAATTTTATTTTTTCAATGCATCGCCGACGTCATAAATCTTTTAATGAACGACAATGCAGCAATCAGATATCGAAATCTTAACCGTGCCGACGTTTTCGTCGTTGTACCTTTGACTTTCACAGGATTGATTGTGATAAACGGTATTTTATCGGTGTTCCGAAGCTACATGACGTGGCCAATTTACCAACCTCAAATAAATTCAATGAAAGATCTGTACACATCCACAGTTTCAATTTTAGCAAATGAAAACAACGGATGGAAAGATATGTTAGTGACGTTATTGGAAGACTTTACGAATTTTGGTGGATGGATTGATAAAATTCATGGGGTGACATTGGATCATCTGGCACGGGAACAAAATAAATTTAACAATTCCGTAGCATTTTTCATACTCAATTCGCGGGCCCAAATATTCTTAGAAGCACAAAAACGGTTGGGCTTCAAAGCTTATCACATGTTAGGTGATATCGGTAGATATCCAATCAATTTTGAATTGATATCGATGTTTCCTTTCGTTGAATCCATAGAGGACATAATTCATCGATTGAATGGTGCAGGACTAATCGATAAATGGGACCAAGAACAGAATGATCTGTGGGTGGAAATACTTGTGAATAAAAATATCCAAAAAAGGAACCATAACAAATTGGATGTGAATGATGAATTTGCTGTGCCGACACTTGTGTGGTGTGGTTGGATTATAAGTGCAGTTACTTTTATTTGCGAAGTAATTTGGAATAAAATCAAATTGCGTATACGAAATAGAAATAAGCGGGCTTTGCAACGCAAGGTCGATTCGGTGTTTGGCGATCTAGTGTTTTAGATTTTATAAAGTGCCACACTATTGGTTGTAATTCGTGAAGGTATTTTCATGGAACCAAAATGTTTACATGCAGCAAGGGACACACCATTGACACTTGCAATAATTTTCATTTTCACGGGGCTTCACAAGTAATATATATTATGCACCTGTCGCCAAGATTGGTATTTTGACGTGTAGGACATTATTGCCCTAGCCGAAGGCGTGGGTCATAATGCCTACACGTCAAAATAACAGTCTGGCAATAGGTGCATATCATATTTTATCTGTCGAGAACAGATATATCGAGATAAACAAAAACTCCCTAGAGGGATAAGCTCGAGATTATCGTTCTAGACAGATAATAGTACATTATGCCCTTGTTTGGAGATTTTATTTTGCCAAGAGGTAGGTTTGTAGTCAGAGCCGAAGGCGAGTGCTGTGATCCCTCGTGGCAAAATAACAATCTACAAACAATTACGTAATGTACTATTACTTGCGAAGCCCTACGAAAATGAAAATTATCGAAAGTGTCAACGGTGTGCCCCTTGCTGCAAGTAAAATACCTTACGTAATTGTTTGGAATTTGGTATTTTGTCAGCCTTCGGCTTGGGCAACAGACCTCCCTCTCGGCAAAATAAAAATCACCAAACAAGGACATAATGCACTATTTTCAGGATTTTTCTCGTAATTGAGGCCTTTGGCATTAATAGTTATTTATGACATCGAGTGCATATCGTGAGCCTAATTAAGTACTTTGCACCGAGATTCATACAACGTTTTATGCCACAGAGGCATCTAAAGTTTGCAAACTTTGCATATTATGATGCTGAGTGTCATAAAAGTTGTATGCGTATCAGTCAAAAACACTAAAAAAATTAAAAGTGACGCAAGTCCCTGCGCATGCTTCCAAAACACATGATATCGCTGTAGGTGAATTTTGCGTCACAAAGTGACAGATGATTCGTGTTTTTTACGTTTGTCTATTCTATTCTTTCAGGGCACATCTTTTTTGTGTTCAAAATAAACTTTTTGTGTACCTATAACGTCTATCTTTACGTATCTCCTGTTGATCAACTGCCGAGTCAACTGCATAACTTAAGGCCCGTAAAAAAACTTCTCTAGATAAAGGTTTGAGGACCGACAAGAACATCAAAATTTCAATTGATTTAAGTTTACAATAAATCTATCACAATGGACTCCTAAACGAAACACGAAACATTTTTTTATTATGGCTCCACCTATAAAGGCTGGAGATAGTTTACTACCTAAAAAATAATTAAATATGAGAGAGTGGATGGAAGTTATAAATGGGAAAGAATGTTCAAGAAAATGGTTGTTCAGGCATTTCTGCGGAAGAAGAGAAAACAGAAAATTATCTAGGAAAAAATTCGGTTCGACTTATTGTCAACTGTAAAATTACTTTTTATTGACTGAGATCTTTTATTTATTTACAGAAAATCCCTAATGGCGTTTTAATGGTCGTTGGACGTTCAATATTATCAAGTGAGTGAACGATAGAAGTTGAATAGCTAAGCTAAGGTAGATCTGGGGTAAATATAATAACTCTTTTAAGAGTGTGAAGACTCTTGTATGTTAGCACTTGAAATTACTCCATAGTCTCCAATAAGCAGAACAGGTTTTCTTTTTGTGGTAAATGCTTTCGAAAATAAGATTAGAGGCCTATGAACTATTAAAAATCTAATTAAGGGCGCTGAATGTTTCTTTTATCTATCATCTAAATATTTACGTGCATCACTCGCATGCGCCAATCTTATAACGATATCTACGATGATGACGGGATTTTATTGTATCTTAAAATGTATTTCAACATTAGAAACAGGCATAAATTCGTTATGTTGGTGCTCTGATACATACGAATGTTACGAACATTATGATTTAATTAACAACTTTTATGAACGTGAACATCATGAAATTTCTGGATATATAAAGGATGTAAAACGAATTTCATTAAATTAATAACTGCAGTGTGATGAGAATATATTCTCTTTGAAATATTACAAAAATAATTTCGGTTTTAATGATGACAGAATTGATTAACCATAACCAAACATGTTTCAATCCACAAACTGGAATGTATGTGATAAAGCACGTACGAAAATGACGTCACGTCCGAAGTTAATGATAAAAAAGATGCTGAAAAAGAGCAGCTAACGAGAACAAAACTGAATTACTTATTAGCGCCTGAGCAACGATTCTCGTATTTCTGGAACTCCTGATATTCGTAACTTGACAGTTGTGTGTATAAAATCCCATAAGAACTGTCAAGTTACGAATTCTTACAGTTACGAACGGCATGAGAATCTACGCCCTGGAGCCCTGATTCTCAAACATTCGTAACTTTAAGAATTCGTAACTTGACAGTTCTTCTGGGTTTTTATACATGCAACTGTCAAATTACGAATTCTTAGTGTTAAGTATGGACTCAACAAAAAGTTCTTTCATGAGAGAGCAAGCTGTCAAGTAAACAAAGAATAAATTGTACGAGAATCGCCCTAAATTTTGTATGATATGAACTGTATTATCAAACACGCTGCTTCAAACATCTATCAATCATAGACTTGAGCGGACACAAACTATGAACCCCTATACCGTTCTGTAACTTTTAATTTTATCCGAAGTGCCATTTTCAAAATGACGACATGAATTATGCCATTAAGTTTAGTGCCATGACGATAAAGTTTATAATTAAAAAGAAATCCTCGAAGAAATGTACATTACAGTTCTTGTTCCGATTCATTGATTTTTCCACAAACCTTTTCCTTTTTGTAATTCTTTTAACCATCAGCACAATAGAAAGGATACAAAATTTCTTTGTAAGAGATATTAAGAAAAATGGAAAGACGACAACGAGCCAATTTAAAAATCTAATTACATTGAATTTTCTGTGAAATAATATTTTCCTTCGACAACACAAAGACGAGCTGCTATTATGAATAACTAAATATTTTTAGAACAACATGATACTTACTTTAGACAAACTTTAAACAAACGAAACACAGTCACAATCTGTCCAACCACAGCTTGTAATCTTTTGTTTGCAACACACAGAGACAAAGTGTAATTTATCAAAATTGTTAAAATAGAGCCAGCAGAGATGTGTTTTTGGGTTGGAACATAAAAACTTTATTTTTGTGAACTCTTTTGTTGTTCCTTTTTATTTCGTAATTGTTTGGTCCATGCTTGGATGCTCAACTTTTCACACTCGAATGGGATGGGAAGTAAACTGTGCTGAACTCCATTAAACAAAACAAACTATTTCAATAATAAAGTTTCTTTGCGAATTTCCTTTTTAAAGTTTCAGTTGAAACAAACGCTAACATCTGTTTGACGAAGAATTTAACAGCAGTGTCGAGATAATGACCTAGATCATGTACAGTTGGTACCTTTGAAATAAGTGACGCAATTCGTTTCAGATGTTTTTGATCCCTCTCATAAACAAAACACTCAGCTGAAACAAAATGCGTCACTCATTTCAAAGTCACCGACTGTAACATCAAAATTTCTATAATTTCACTAACCGGTGGTATCAGTATGTCGAAGTTAAATTAATTTAGCTGCCTAGAACAATAATTTCCCGCTTATCTCTCTAGAGCATTTTTGTTTATCTCGGTAAATGTTTTCGGCAGATAAGGAAGTGTATGCACCTCTTGCCAAAATTTTTGCAAAAGGTGCATAATCTTCTATTTTACCATCAATTCTGTCAAACCACAATTTAAACTATGCTGATCAATCCAAGGTTGTTTATGTGTAGGTTAGTCTATTGTCATTTTTTCACTGAGACCGTTTCGCAAAACAAACATGGCGGCTATCGGTAACTCAAAGTGTATTTCAATATCAAATTTGTATGAAAATTAAAGCATAGTTCAAAGGATTTTTTTGTGATATCGGGCATAAATTCCTCATAAACAAGCTTGGATCAATCAATCAATAACTATACGAACAGTTGTGGATAACGTAAATTTAACGAAGCTGCAGTCGGCTAATGCACTCTCTAGCACTGAAGAAAGTATTGACTCGCCACTATAGTCTAACATCCACGCTACACATACAGTGAAATGATAACAGAAGGCGTTGCTTCAGCTGTACACCTACAAATTGCAGACATCGTATTCGGTTCATTGCGAGTGCCTTGACTTCCAACCATTCTTTCTAGGCTTTCCTCGCTTCGTCGACGAATGTTCGTTTCAACGTTATTTTGGGTCTACCCTTTTCCGCGTTCCCTGAGGGTTCCAGTCCAGTAAGGTTTTCGCGATGCGTCGAATTGTGTGGCCGAACCAATTCCATTTCCGACGTTTGATCGTCACTTTCATTTTCAGCAATTTGGTTAGGTTCCATAACTCGATGTTTGAAATCTTCTCTGGCCAGCGTATATTCAGGATTCTTCTAAGGCATTGATTACTCCATTAAATTTGGTCGTACACTATGTACTACTACTGTACTCTAATGGTGTTATCTATCACAAATACTGAGAGAACTACTACCATAACACTACTTAGAATAAATTAATGAAACCCTCGATTACAATGAGCTCATGAGGCCTTTACATTTCCAATATGTCCAATATTTTTTAGTTTATGCAAATTAGATTGAAGCAATTACCGTTACACAGACGGGTCTTTACATTGCAAAGTGTAAAGTGTATGCAAATTTATCAAATTTATTTATTGTCTTGCAATTTGCATTTCAAATGTGTCCTTTCCAGAACCTAAGTATCAAACGATATGTATTGAGTGATATAGACCGTATGGCCATCACACAAAGTTGAATAAATTTAATTGGAAATTGCCGAAATTTGTGTATTAAACCACAGTGGCTGCATATAGGTATATTCATGAATTTATTGTGAAAAACTTTGTCTACATAAAACAACATAAAGATGTGAAAGTTGTTTTACGAACAATCTCTATGATGCGATGGTGTCTCTTTATCACATAAAAAAAAATTGAATGTGACCAGATCTTTCCAGCTTAAAACTGAAATTATTTCTTGTCCCTTAGAGGGCTTATTGAAACTATTTGCAACTTATGTTGCAAATTTCGAGTAAGGTTTTTCTATAAATCGTTGCTACAACTACTTTTTGCAATTGAAATAACTCTTATTTCGCTTTTATCATTCTTTGTTCTCTTTGCTTACACAAAAATCTCAGGTAATACGAAACGAAGTTACTTACATACTTAATAGTCAAGTGCGAGTTGTCCTAAAAAGCCGTTTCGCTCATATTGAATGTAAAAAGCGATTTTATGGTTGATTATCGTAGATGGATCGACCAGTAACTCAAATCGCGATGTTGCCAAGCTGGGATCTTCCTGGTTTGGTCTAGGGGGCCGACGTTGCCTAACACTTCTTTTCGCTCTATGAAATTTTGATTTTTGAAAATTTATTTAAAAATATAAAATGAAACATTTTTGACATGGTTCCATGGGCGAAAATATTCCGAATGGTGTCAGTTTTATGTTAAAAATAAAAAACATTAATTACTTTAAAAAAGCATTTACCGAATTTTCCAGATTTACACATTTTTTTGTATTGATGGGCGCCATCTTGAATTACAGCGCTATCTGCATACTTTTTCAAGCACTTATATTTTTCTCGTACGCAGAAAGGTTCAAGGAACACAAGATTTTTTTCCCACTCAATTCGGATCAAAATTCAATTTTATAGAGCCGAAAGAAGTTTTAGCTGACGGCGGCTCCCTGGCCCAAACCAGGTCGATTCCAGCTTCGCAACATTGCGATTCGAGTTCGTGGCCGACCCACATACGATAATCAACCATAAAATCGCTTTTTACATTCAATATGAGCGAAAGGACGACTCGCACCAGACTATAAACATTTTCAAACAGACAAACTAAAATGGATTATCCGCAACAACTACACTGTACATTAATCTCAAGCACCATAAGCTTCTTTGTGAATGTTTGTGTATTTTGAATGTTTTAGTTTTAAAAGACGTGGCATAAATTGTGACGACAATTTTGTATCTTAATGTTGTTGCTATCTTGTTTCCTTCATGGCGTAAGTTCAGCCTGAACTTCAGAGGATTTCGACATTAAAACTTTGCGTTAATCATTTGCATGATGTAGAACTGCGTTTTCTTTTACACTCTAAAACACTTTGGAAAATTCTTTATTGCACTAGTGCCAGAAGAGAGTAAAAGATGTTTTGTGGATCCTTTTCATACAAAATCCGTAAATCTCTACTCTACAGGTAAGAATTAATCATTTTCATCACTTCAATCTCCGTTCGAAACATACAAAAAAAACGTCGAAAAGCGCCCGCTGTGCCACTGTACCCTTCGAACAAAAATTGTTTGTAATGACCCAAAAAAGTGAAATACGAAGAGAAATTAGAGGTGCAAAATTTTGTGTTTAAATTTGGTTCATGCAGGCCGTGAAGAACCATGTTCGTCTCAGATTACTCACTAAAAAAGGCCACACAACAGAGGAGTAAAGAAGCGAGCCACTAAATTGATTTTTAACATTTTACAAATAATGAGTGTATCCCTGTATAATCGTTAAATCAGTTGGATATACTCCCTATCGTTTGATACGAAATCTTTTACCTCATTTGTGCCAACAAATATTTTGCTTATAATAACACAGACCAAAGCTCGCACTCGTACTGGCTATTGAAGCTCGAGTAACACGTTTCTTAACTTAGATGATTTCCCGATCAATTGATTTGGGACTCTGTTCATATAAAATGGAATGGTTCCGATTTTCGACCCTTGATATTATTGAGTCGATACATGTGTAAGTCTTTCTCTTTTTTTATTTGTATTTGTTATAACATTTTTACATTCATGTAACGTTAGAATCATCTATCGTAATCAAATTTATTGAATAAATTTACTGTTAAGGATTTATTCGCGACTTTTCATTTGACGGAAACGAACTCCGCAACATTATCAAGCCTTAGGTCATCAGAAAATGAGGAATGAGGAAGCATTCGGATCAGTTATTAAATATTTGTAAAGCCAATTAAGTTAAAGGCTACATGCTGCATACAACTGATTTGTAAAAAGTCCAAAAACAAAAAAAAATCCAAAAATCCTCTTCAGAAATCTACCAAATTCACAAAATATGGCCAGTCCGCACCTGGTGATTCAAATTCGTATGTAGTCTAGTACGCTAATTTGTGAGCCTGTAATTTTCAACGAACTTGTATATAACTCAGGTATAAAGTTTCGTCTTAAATTCAAATTTGTGCGCACACATTTCATTCAATTATTCGAAATGAACCCTCGGACAAAGGTTTTATCTCTTTACTACTGCATCCACAAAATTTATTTGCTGATAATATTCATGTGCATATCATGAAGACTTTATAATGAGTTTGGATGTTAAAATGTGTATCCATATGATAAGCACGTCGACCTAATGAACTTTGTAACTGACTTCTTTACACGATATCCGCAGAAAAAAGCTCAAAGCATACAATCTAACCAAATTCTAATTGTTACCATTAACAATATAGTGCAGGTAACTATACAATAAGGTTACACCATTTACCAGTAGGTAATTCTTTCTTTATTACTGTCAGATACATTACATGAGCAAGCTTTTGGATTAGCCTCAGATATATAGACTTTATGCTTATGGTCCCATTGTGACACTCAAGCGACAATGTCGTGGTAATTCAGAAAATCTAATGTCGTGTACCTTTTGTTTATTTTGTTGTATAATACTCCCATTTTTGTGAAGGCTATAAAAGACGGCATGGGACGGGGACTAAATGACGAAACAAAACGAAATGCAAACGGTAAAAACATTGGTAACTCGTAAAAGGTTTTTAATAGAATCCATTAGACGTGAATGGGATGAATCTTTGTCTCAGCGTTACTCCATTAATTTAATTACATTTGTAATAATTCCAAAGTACACAACAGATAGATGAATCTCTGTTATGTTCAACCGGATTTTCTCTACTTGTCGAAATTTGTAATTTAATCAAGGATTTATCGACAGAGTGATTTTCTATTGTTTTTTTTTATAATCCTTTTGTCCCTGCTATCTCAAAAACTCATAGTTCGTAGTTGAGGTGAAATCATTCTCGTGCTTGAACGCCTATTATGTTAAATATTTAATCTGGCAAAAGGGACTGAAATTCAGAGAATTACGTAATGGTTCGAGTTTCTTTGTTTTTCCTTTTTTTCTATTCTCGAATAATGCCAAAGTTGTCCTTCTATTGTTTTGTGTTTGTAATTAAATTGTTTTTTCTATTTCGGACAATTTAACAGTTACGATCGCCTTTAGAATCGGTTTTTCTTTGGTTTTTGGACGAAATTGTTTTTATTTTCAGGCGGAACAAAAATGTCTCATTCTCTCACCAGATAGAGACCCAAAACAACATCTTTCTCTTTAACTTTTATTACCCACAGAGGCGCAGCCGAGGTCAATAATTACATGAAAACCAAAAAAATACGCTTCGACGCATGGTGCAGTCGCATGTAAAATAGTATTATGTCGCTAGGACCAAAAAGATGACTTTTTGACCAATGTGGTGAAAACGTCATGGCTGGAAACTGTGGGCAAAAAGACACCTTTTCGGTCCTAGTGCCTATTGCATGCATGATTTTTCCTTTAACCTTTTAAGAACGATATGTCAGTCTGAAATAACGTTTGCTTGAACGTTCCTGCTGAGTGATTGGTTATAATGTCAATGCAAAAGGATATGATGATTGTAAACGTTGCGTATAGCTTAAATTGTACGTTGTGTGCCACAAAAAACGTAAATAAATCAAATCAACCAAATTCCAAAACGAAACTTTTTTCAAAGTTTAACAATCGAAAGTTTTTTTTTGTTTAAAGTCTGTACGGCAGCGGATTAAAACTTTCCTTTTCTTCTCGGCAAAAGAAAAGTTTCGCATACAAATTCTTTACCGTGTCTCTTTTCCCATACATGACGTGGAAAAGAAAGTCAGATTATGGCTCCACATAAATATTTTTAGCGATTTAAAAACATCGATAGAGAAAATGCGATGAATCAGCGATTTGTTTTTTTTGCTTACGTTGAGTAAGCGGATTGAAGAAGAGTCTGTATGCTTAACCTTGGATATTTTTTTAACAGAAAAAAGTAAAAAGGAAAAATTGGAAATAAGATTTTGGCATTGTAAAAAATTCATCTGGAGTCTTTATTATTCGCATTGTGTGTGTACATACGAAACATGATTTTATTCTTCTTTTTTACAGAAATATTTCAATCCATTTATTGATTGTGTAGAACTGAAAATGAAATTGAGTCACTGATGAAGAGAATACATTCTACTATACGTACAGAGCACAACAATCGTTTTGTTTATATTTGCAATTATTTTTATTTAAAAAAATCGTAACGGAAAACCACCTAAGAGTAATTATACCTAGAGAGGAAATTTCGAACAAAATTACGTAAAATACGTGGTCCTAACATGAAATACGAAATGTTGATTGGTATGTGTGTTTGCCCTCTTAATTAAGAGGGCAAATTGAACTATCAAAAGCGAAATAGCGTCAGCGTATACATGTATTGGTGTGAAAGTATACGAAATGTGTATCTTATACAAACTGATGTTGGGACCACATTTCGTCGTACAAATTTCCTCTCTAGTTATAATTACTCTAAGAAAACCACGGTTACGTACGAGGGTACGTACATATAACTTACATTACAAAATGTACAAAACGAGACGAAGCTTTCAAATCAACATAAAATGAATTGAAAAACAAAAGAACTTGGGTTCTTCGGATGACATGACATACGAATTTGAATAAAAAGTGATCTGTGGATGCCTACGAAGTAAATGTAACAAAGCCGCATGATGTACACAATATAGAAGGAGAAACACCCTCAATGCGTTTGGTTTGTTGATACTATATCAAATCTCTTACGTTTGATGCAAGGACTTGTACTTCATTACTTGCAACATACATTTTGCTCTGTTAGCCTGATATGACATGTATTTATCAATAGTGGTGTCCATGCCAACGAGAAACGTTTCATTCAACTTGATGTAAAATACTTAGCGCTCGGTATCAAACGACCTTCGGGTCCTTGCTTGTCCCTGTGGTTGCTAAATTTCGGTAAATCACAAACTTAAATGGTAAACGATATTACTATAAGCTCGGGTCAATACTGATCTGTTACTTCACTTACTTGATAAAAGATTTTCAGAGATTTATTTCAGAAATCTTTTACTTCATTTGTTTTGAACATATGTTTTGCTATATAAGACCTCATTAGTTAGAGCTTGTCGTTTATTATTGCTGTTGTTGTTGATATCAGATGACAGCCGTCTGTAACAGGTTAAACTTCCTCGTATATAACCACTGATTTATGTTTTGTCGCAACAAAAAACCTCCGTTGTGGCATGTGGCTAAGTATGAATTCCAGAAGTTACCTTTATCCTATTCACTAAATCTTTATATTGTGCCCGTTGTTAATGCCTCTCATTTCCTACACACATCGCTTATATACCAAAATGTAACGGAACATAAGTCGGGTGCTGTGTCAGAAAGAAAAAGATAAATTTCGTTAATTAATTTCGATGAAGCAGCAATTTCGCATCTTCCCTCCAAGTCATTGTGTAATTAAATGCGTGTGCCTTTCTTTCCCATGCGAGAACCATTTATAATTCTGGATGATAACGTGAAGGTATTTCTCTTTAATTGATGATGCTCCAAGGCCAAATGTGTTTTATGACACCGGTATTTAAGGTAACTCATACCCATTTACCGTTGTTTTAAATCCTTGTGTCGTTTATTTCTTATCCCATGGTTTGTGTTAATGCTTTAAGTGGATGATACGATTATTATTGCCTCTTGTAGGGGACAGTTTTATGAAGAGAATTCGTAAGAGCATTTGAATTACGGATCTTGGTGTATTTCTGATTTTTCGGAAATCGTTGTAATGCATCCAATGCAATTCTTTCAATGTAGCTTTGGTAGAATTTTAAATTTAAAGTTTAAAAATTGTCTAGATAAATATGAAGAACCTGACGGGAACGTCCATATACTTCGTAATTTCTATTACTTCTTTGGTGTAAAGTCTCTTTCGTCGTTTGGTTTTGTCGTAGCTGCCTATAACTAAACGGAGAACCTTTCTTGTGTAAAAGGTAGTGAATACTTCCACTACCATCTGGCGGAATCAGCTAGTGGTGGACTCGTTTTTCATAGTGAGAGCATATCGTATTATCGTATTATTGTAGGAAAAGTAAAAGAAAAGATATAATCGCATATAAAGGTACGAGTGGAGCCATCTCTGAACTTCACAGTAGTTATTAATCACTAGCTAGTTAACACAAGCATAATGTGTATGTTGTGATGTGGCGAGTTCAGTGCATTTATAAAATAAGATGTAGCGCTTCAATGTGAAAAAGTGGAGAAGATGGAGAACGATGAGAGAGATATGTGAGGTGTCAACAAACACTCCGAATTCTCTTATAATATCTTTCGTTCAGTTATCCAAAATGGAACCGGTTCTCGGAGAAACATTTAGTTTTACGACAAACTTTGTCTCGCGTACACTATGTTGCACTCTGTTGATAAATCTGGATAAAGAACATTTCGAAATAATTTAAATAAAAAAAACACCGAATGTTTGTCTCACGTTGCATTAAATGATTACCAAATCTATGTGTTCCGTTTACGATCTTTAGGTTCGAGTTGATTGTCCCTAGAAGGATAAATCTTGAAAGGAAACGAAGTTAAAAAAGTGTTTCTTTAAGCAGTGCTTATGTATTGATGTGCATTTTCCATAACCGGTGGATAAAATGGTACACACGAATCTAAATTACCGGAAAGTGGATGTGATCAACTGTGTGTCACCCAAAATACAACCAATGCTACACAGATTACAGCAAATATTTGTACCGGACTAGGAATAGTACAACATACACGACAACAGAATCGACTAATTGGACCCTATTGCGCCATAACAATTGTTAGTCCACTACAGTTTAAAATGCCACAAGGATTGTCGTTACATATTAACGAAAAGGTGAGAAAATCCGTTATTACTCCAATCTATTCTAACATAACTTACTGTCTACCTGTTGGGTGTCCAAATTTCTGAATTCCATGGAACCAGCCAACCCCTTCAAATTAATCACCTAGCCTACTAGTACTCATAAATTGATAATCTTACGATTCAAAACTTTCAGCAAAATCAAGTGAAGTGTAAATTGCTATCACATCTACACATCCCCAAACCTCATGCCAATCATAATAATCGTTACCCTCATCTTAACCCTTTTCGAAGACAATGTTAAACTGCGATAGTTTATCTGGTTGCCTACGTGGTATATTGTGCGTACCATGCATACACAAGCTGATAATTGCACAATAGCTTATCACATTATTGGGATAATAATTGAGGTGTGAGTATGTGGATTCTGATGATGTCGGTTACTTAGACTGTAAATTTGTACCTTGGAATTCCATTGGAAATATTCAAATTTTGTAGAATATCTTAAATCATTATCTTCTTTCCAATGGATACATTTACATTTTCCACTATTGTTTCCTAAGTTTTTAAAGCCCCTCAGTGGAGTAGATTATGATTCTGGGAAATCTGGCCCATTCGAGTACTGTTTCCGCTTTCCGGCAAAACGTAAATGATTTGTTAATTTTTTTAATTTGCTATGGTGTGTACCTCTAGCCCAAATCGATTAATGGTTTGTTATTCAAAAAAAGATTAGGGAACGTCAGTCTTTCTAAACAGAAAATCCAAACGAAAACACAAACGGAAAGGGCGACTAATCGTTTGCTCGATCGGACCAATATAATGCGGATCAATGTTTAATTAAAATCCTTGCAATCAGAATTTAATCATTTTTTAGTGAATCTGTCAAACTTGTCCTATGCGGTTGTGTTTTCGTTTGGATTTTCTGTTCAAAAAATCCGACGTTCCTTAATTTCTAAACGTATCGAACAGAAACACAAATAAGGACATTAAGGCCAGTTCATGGTCGCATATATCGCAAAAATGTATGCGAGTATGAACTGGCCTTAAGGACGATATACCGATATAACGATTGTATTGGGAATAAACGTGGCTCCATTTAGAGATGAAATTCTACCGAAAATATCAATGGCATGGCATCAGCCATACAATACCACCATAAATGGGGACACTTAATACATTATAAATGAGGTCTGAAAGTTATCACGCTTCGGAACACAAAACAGAGAAAAAGAAATTGGCTTTGTTACGTATAAACCATAAAGTACAAAGGAAAAATGACTCCGGAAAAACGGAGTTGGTTCGTATATCGAAGTGAGAACATCCATCGATAAGTATACCCACTATGATATATTGGTACACTGTACGTAGCGGTTCTCTCCATCTCCAAACAATAGAATTTAACATCGCTCTGAAATCTTCGTCAGAGTGTTTTGATATTGTACATCGACGGAAAGTTTTGTTGTCGACACTTTCTCGTTTTCGTTTTTTACGCAGTAGATCGCTTTTCAATTTACGAGTTATTGAAGTTTTAATGGATTTCTCTAATTTGATTGGTTTATGAAGGATAAGACTTTATTTTGTTGGATGCGTTGGAGAGGTCTAATATGTTCGAAATGCAATTTAAGTTATGATTACTGTCAGTAGAACAAACAAGGTACCGAAACGTGTTTCGATCAAAATTCTCTTTGTTAAAGTTTCGTTAAGCCACACAAACTTCGAAAAATTTTTTTGAAAGTGGTTTTGACTTCTAGGGTCGAATACCTTTCTAGGCACATTTAAAAAAGTCCACTGGAAAATGCATCCGATTTCGGCAGGCTGTTTTTCAAAAGAATCCCTCATTACCTGGAAACGTTAGACCGATTTATTAATTTACGGGCCATCATGATTCTACATCAAAACTGCAGACAATAGAAGCAATAAGCAATTGTTACAAGAACAAGATGAATCGAATCTTGCTGTTCAGAATGGTGTACATACACCAAATGCATTTGCTTCGAAATTGCATTTAGTGTGCCAAACGGAAAATTCAGTTGTTAAATTTTGACTTGAATAGTTGAAGTGCTCCTTAAGTGCAAAAGGGAGGTGGTTTCCAGTCATTCACTCTACAGTCGAATGCACTCGTTATATGGCATTGTAGTTGCAATCAGATTATAAATAAGATTTTACATGAATTGTATACAATGTGTCGAATACAATAGCACTGTAGGTGTGAGTTTACCAATGTAATTGATTGTCGTGGCACAGTGCGATAGCGTGCTACACTTGTCATGGTTATACAAAATCCTCACAGACATAATTTACCGGCACACCACATCAGTGCGGCATAAATATTAATTGAGATAACCGCAAATAGTTTGTTGGGACTATTAAACAGTCAAGCAACACATGGTGTACCTGCCTATCCGGGTCTTTAAAAATCGATTTAAAGCAGTGTGTATGACGGGGGAAAATTGTATATACCAACACTTACACTCAATATTTAGCATTTCCATAATCGAAATCTTGTTTGTCGTGGGGCTCTACTCCATATTATATGTACCACATTATGTGTTAATGGAAATCGTTATCACCTGTCACAATTGGGTGGCTCATTGGATTTTTTGTTGCAAAAAAATGATTGGGATGTAATGTGATGTGATGGATGAAAAATAAAAGAATTTCGAAATCGAAAGCGGAAACCCCACTCAAAATATTGTTTGACTCAGAACCACTAAGAAAATGTTTTATAATTTTAGAGCACCAAACTGAACTGACCTCTCTTAAAAGTGAGTCCATATTCTTTAGGTTTCAATTGACACCATTCCTGAAGTTCTTATTCGAAAAAATGTGATTCTCAAAGAGTAAAGATCGAAAACTTTAGAAAATTGAGTGATTACTTCGTTGACATAGTAAAGGAATTTAAAACTCATTTTACTGTAACTTAGGGATTTGTTTACCAAGTGAAGAAAATATGAAATTTCCTATTTCTCCCCGAGGTGAACACTAAGTATTTATTGTATGCATGTGTGCATGGTGTGTCTTGTTGGAACACTATTTCTCCACGAGACCAAAACTACAATTCGCCGTTCCATTTTTGAAAACATAAAACTAAAGTAATCTTTCAATATGCAGTGCCAATACCTTCTCTGCTAGCAACCAAACTAGGAAAATTAAGGTGATAAAGTTGTACAGTGTATTCTGTCATAGAAAATTTTACACTTTTAAAAATAAATTAAATGAACTATGAGCAGCGATGTCCTTTTTTGTGTTGAACATATTAAGTCTACTGTTGTTTTGCGGCAAAATAAGTGAATTATGAGGGGACGAAGATGAATTTGAGAGAGAATTAATAAATGGAGAGAGTAAAACCAACAAAACACAATTTTCTCATGGCCTATTGACTGGAGAAAATAATGTTATTCACGCCGTACAGATGAAAAATTACTTAAGAAATTGTTCGGAACTTTATATTTTAGCTTTTAAGATTTAAATAGTGTGTATGGTAGTGCAGGAATGCACACTCCTTCTCTTCTTATACTTATATTGACCAAAATACCATGTGAACCACAACTTAATTCCTCGTGATTTATTACACCAGCCATTTAAAATTGCACGTAAGTAGTGCATGTCCTCATCATTTCTATACAACTCACATTTCGCTCGCTTCATACCTCCATATGCACATAATGAAAGGAAACTCATAAATTTCTATCAATGAAAAATGTAACAAATTTTGAAAAGGAAACGTTACCTTCTGTAGATGGTGAAAAATGTTTTATTTCTCAATTGGGCTGGGTTCAGTGGTTTAAACGAAATTGCACCAACACTGCAACAACATTCTCGTATTTTTTTCTTACAAAATTTCTACCTCTTTAATGTATCAGGCCAAAAATACATTTACTTTCGAGTTGCTTTATATTTTCCTTTATTAACAGAAAAGTTCTTTTCGACCAATCTTCTCATTTCTATTTGTGCAGGGTAGGGTACACTCATTTCCAGCTTTCCAGCTATTATGTAAGGTGTAATGGAAATACTAAATGTGAAGTGGATGTCGTACAGAATAAGCGACATGAGATTTTTTCTTTGAAGATTGAACTTTATTTTAGTAGGAAATTTCGTCTCTTTTTCATTTTTGTAATTAAAGAATAAGCTCTTCAGTAAAACACTCCCACGAGTGGAGTTACAGTACGAGTTTTCTATATTCTAAAGTCATATTCTGCCTCACTTCTGCTTTGCTATTTCAAGCAAGATGTCGTTGCAGTGTCGCAGTGTCGGTATAATGTCAACAGGAAAATAATTAAATTTTGACTTCGAGGATGTTAGTCTTTAATGACAGCGTATCCAGCGTATATCGCAAGATCTCAGGACTCCACGAGAGGAATTATAGTATTTTAATCAGTCCAATCTTTGCTACGCGATTAATGTTCGTAAAACCGTTTGTCTCGTAACCTTTTACCAACTCTATCGCATAGCAGACACTGGTCCGATCGAAATACTAATTACTGTTCCGGAGTCAGCGTAACATTATATTTGACCATAATCTGTCGCGTAAAAATTTAATTATTTTTCTGTTGAAGTTCACACTATATCGATACTGATCTATTGCAACGACATCTCAAATAAAATAGCGAAGCGACGGTTGAATAGAAAAGGAAAAGTTTGGAAAGAATTTATATTCTGACCTGTCGCACGTAACTTTATCTACATGTAATCTCTTCATCGTCTACAATAGTTGCCGCAGCTGTAGCACCCCATACAGCTGTGGCAGATTATGTAGATTACCTGGAGATAAAATTACCTATGACAGGTGAGATTTTCATTTCTCTTTTGTCAGTGTTGCTACGGTTGCTATGCGTATGCACAGTAAACGTATGAAACAAATGAACGTTGTTTGTTGAGCGTTCGACCTCAACAAATACTAATAATAATGGCAAATAACGGTACACGATTGGTTCTCCTTGTTTTAACGTAAACTTCAGCTATTCCGACAATTCTACTGCTCTATACTTTGATAAATATAGCAACGTCTCATTTAAGTTATTCCGCACACATCCAGAAAACTTTTTTATTGAAAAACTTGCTCGGATGAAAGTTGATTTTTTGCTTATTTCCACCTTTGGTTGGCGGATAAATTGCAATACCACGCCGTTCGATCTCATGCATCCTGCCGTAACCGCTTTTCGATTTTCTTGTATCAATTCTGGCGTTTACTACAAACGTAACGCTCATTTAAACAAAGAATTCCATACAATATATGGGTGTGGGTACGGAAGACCCAGGTTTAAGATGTTTGTACATAAAGAGTAGTTGGTTCCGAATCAATACGTTACTATCGTTTGTGTGGAAATGGAAATGTAACTCGTTTTCTATGTGATCATGTTGAGGTCACATAGCTAGTTTCGGAAGCATTCTACTTCCTTTGCGCTTTTAATTTCTATACTTTCTCTTTGTTACCCAGTTAATTGTGGGATTGTACATCGGTATAATACTAAAATTGCTCGTATCGGAGTGCTTAATATGCTGCTGCATGTTTCTTTTGCTGTCTTTTTGGCTGGACGGCAATCTACCACTGAGATATTCTACCAAAGAATACACGAAGAGGCTATTCAGAAATTCGTTTTCATTTTGTTAACAACAAACATTTCGTGTGCAACTTGCATCTTCACCATATCCATAGACCGAACGATGCTGTGAGGTTCAGTCAGTACAACTTTTATTTTGTTTCTTTTGCAAACCATTGTTCAAACATTTCTTGCTTAAAGAAAAAATGAAATAAAAAAGAGAAAATACACAACAGCAGACATGAAAAAAAAACCTTTAATGTTGGTTCATAACAAGTATAATGGCTTGTTTAAAGTATTTGTAGATGTGTTTACTTCAAGTCTTCAAGTCGTTTGGTATTTTCTAGTAATTTATATCTTCAAACTTTATAATGGCACGTTTGCACATCACAAAGTTTGATTTTGATTGAACTCTAAGGCTCGACGATTTGATACCTTCACCATTGTTAAGCTGGATGGTTTCTTCAAAAATCGATTGAAAATGTCCATCAAACTAAGTGGTTATATAGGTTCTTTGGGGTGGTAACCTTTCACAGACGGCAATGATATTAGTAGTCTCACTTTCGGATCTGCTACTACATTCGATGTAAATAGTTTCAATAGATTAAATTTCAAATCTTTTACTTCATTACTTTTAACATGCGTTCTGAGTCCGCAATAATCATGGTGCTTGACAGCCATCCGTATGAGGTTAAGCAAAATTACAGTCTACATGTAATTGCAAACTTATTACACAGGCGAACACCGAGGGATTGTCATTGTCAATTAAAAAGTTAATTTTATCATTCCCGATCCCTGACATTTATATTTGAAATTTGTATTGACCATCGCTTATGACGGTTTTTTATTCCCTTTGTTATTCACAGTGCCCTTGTGGCACCTTTAGCTGCAATTATCAAACATACATGTAAAATGGATCTCTGTGGTGTTTTCGTGTATGAATAACGGTCGCAATTAGTTTGGCTGATTCACTTTTAACATTTCAATTGACATTGCAGCCAAAGGGTACATCACTGATGGAACCAAATTATGCCAATAAATCTTCCGAACAACCACAAATCTAGTTCGGTAATTTGTCATTCCATACTCACTATGGCGCTCTATTATGTAAATGTACGTAATATGAGTTTTCATTCGTTGATAAACGACTGGACCAAATAACTGCTATCGGAGAAGCATGAGGTTGTATTGAAAAATTGCTTAACAAAATCAATTTTTTGGGTTTACAAAAATAATGAAAAAATCGGTAGAACCAGCAATAGTATCGCGGTTATTAAATTATCGGAAAAACATGATTGATTGAATATTGAATGTACATAGATCGTTGATATTGACGAAGGGTTACCATGTTACCCAGTCAGTGTATTTACACAAAAATGTATCAATATTGGCGATCGGACGGATATAAAAAGAAAATATAAATTTCCCTGTTGAAGTATGAAGATTGATAATGAGGGTGTTGTGATAAACGGTCCGGGTGTTTTTTTGTCTGTATTATTTTCTCGCAAATGTACATAAAACCGTAATACTCATCAATATTTCAAAGCGTCAGAACTAAAGAAGAACACTCAATTTGTGTGGCCAAGTGGAACAGAGTCAGAGGTTATCTCGTTCTCGGCTGTGTTTTGGGGAGTATTTTTTGAGTGAGGTATTGCCATTGTTTATTTTTGATGAAAATTTTCTCAGTTGAGATCATTTTCCGTCTGATGGATTGTATGTGGCTATAAAAGTGACGCGTAACGGTTACATTAAGATTAACGAGGCGGAATATTGTGACGAAAATTTAACGGTTTCGCTTCGAAGTGTTGATGGTTTATGAGGGCAAACAGACAATTGTGATATCTCAAATAGTTTTTTTGCAAAACTTTACGCTAAACAAACTCTTTAATTTTTCAGTTAACATAGGATTCACTAGTAGAGTTCTAAGCACATTCTGTTTGGTCCCTTCGAAGTGACTATTTGCGTCTGGGTGAAAATAGTCTTCAATACTCTATTGGCACCCGGGTGCAAATAGTCTTTATTACACAACTTGACAATTGGCCAAAAAAGTGCGTAATATAAGGTGATAATTTGCCACTGTTTGCAAAACATGATACTGTTTTGCAGTGAGTCACTCAAACTAGAAAAACATTCTGTTTTCCTAGCTCGAGCATGACTGTTTCACATAACAAATGTAATTTCCACCGGGTGCAAGTAGTGCATTAATAGTTATTTATGACACCGAGTGTATCATGATACTGACTGCGGCACTATAACCTGTTACAGACGGCTGTCATCGACAACGACAGCAATAATTAACGACAAGGTCTGACTAATGAGGCCTTATATAGAAAAAACCATGTTCAAAACAAATGAAGTAAAAGACTTCTGAAATCGATTTCTGAAAATCTTCTATCAAATGCCGAGCATTTGTACATTTGTAGGTATAATTGCTTGGGTAACATCACCATTAACATACGGTAACATCAAAATAGTGCACTGAAGGGATATTCTTAACTACATACGTGTAGTATGGAAAGTTTCCGCTCTAAATACATATGCAGTGCACGTCGGCACCAACTTTTTATAAATTTATTTTTCCAAAAGGGTGAGCACAATGGGCCCACAGGCGGCCTAAGTGCAGTATGACTGAGTAACTAGTCATACGCCCTATTTAATAAATAAATAATCTATCAAATGAAGTAATAGTTTGAATAGTAAAATTGTTATTATGCTTGCCGTCTGTGACAGGATAACTACAAATCTTGAGTCTAAAGAAGTTCGTTGCATTTAGATTCATTCTCAGCATCATAATACTGGAAATTCTTTTGTTATTTCCACTGGAAATTGTTGTTCTTACAAATTATGACAGATAAATATTGAAAAGAATTATTAAACATAAACCTTACATGCTAAGCTTTTCTCAAGTTAATTTTGAAAGAGAAGTGAGAGTAAAAATAATTGCGAGCGAAGCGAGCATCAATGTGTTATTCGTAACGAAAGCGAAACTTTCATGGCATTTATTTTACAACTTCTGATTGAAGTAAATTGAAACCACTACCATGAAAACGTCAACTTTGCTTTACCTTTGACGTTATGAGTCCCTTTACTTTTGACATTAAGAATCCCATTTAACTGTATGTACACGGAGCTGTCACACACAAATTTAAATATTTGATTTTTAATTTTAATTTATCAGTTTGTTCTATTGAAAGGGCCCTTGCAACAACATGTTCGAAAAGGTGGCCAATTCAAACACAAAAAGTTAAAATGACTCTTACATTCCCAACAAAATTTTTGCTGTGTTGGTGTTTTTTCTCTTGCAGCGCAATTAAAAATGTCACAGCAAGAGAATGTAAATGTTCTATTTAGTATCACAAAGTCAATACTACATACAGTTTCTATTATAAAATTATAAATGCGCGCCGCAGGCTGAATGTTTCAATAAGTTGAATAAGTGAATTCAGACCCAAATTTTTCCAGCACTGGTACCGAACTGCCCATGGGTTTATTCGCCACTGGCTCTGTTATATAAATAGTATAATTTCCACATCTGGAGCCTAATAAAGTACTTTACACCCGATGTTATCAGTAACCATTTGCCCTGGGTGCAAATAGTATAATAAAGGCAATTTCTGCAACGGCTCTGCAAGGAGAAGTCGTGTGATGTATGAGGTGTATTTTTTTCACCGGTTCACTTGTGGCTTTACTTTTCGTTACTAGTGACTAGTAACTTGCTTCGCTCGTTTCATAACATCACATCTAGTGACGAAAGCAGCCCTATTTCGCAAATAAATGACTGGTGCAAAAAGTGTAATAAAGGCTATTTGTACCTGTGTGCAAATAGTGTCATAAACACCTGGGTACAAATAGCATCTATCAATATTTTCGAAATGAATTATTGAATCTGTTGGTTTGATTTCAGTGGCTTAATTGGATTATGGTATAACCACAAATTCCACGAGTAAATAATAATTCGCAAAATCCACTTTTTTGGTTTTGAATTAATGACCCAACTTTTTAGATCAAAAATAAATTTATTGGGAAATTTCGGAAACAAAAACCAAATTAATCTAGCAGCTTCAGGTATTATATCTGAAATTTTTCAACCGCACTTTATGCTGTTTATTTTATAATATCTAAAAACCCATCCAATTAATAGCAAGGCTTGTTGTTAAGCTCATATAAAGTTTTAATGAAATCACTATTGTCGAAGCTCAATAACTTCACAAAGTGGAAATTTGATTCTAATAAACAACATTAACCAGATTGTGTAGTGCACATGATCTCGCCAAAACTAATTAATTAATAAAAATTCAATTTATGCTCTACCAATTAGGTGCTTGCATATTATGAGTTCAATTAAATTTTTAACTCCTAATTAGTGTCATAAAACCAACATTTTCTTGGCACTGACATTCTGTATACTTACTGCTGGCATGCTACTTAATTTGATTTCTCATGCAAACCAGAGAGAAAAAATCTGGAACTTTTGTTATGAGCAACAGTCAAATGACCAGTCTGAATGCAATGAAAATATGAATTGAGGTTTTTATTGAAATGGAAGCTATGAAATGGGAGGACGATTCATTCATATTACTATTTTATGGTAGAAATTCTCGAAGCTGTTAGTTTGAAAGCAGTCGCTTAAAAATTTGTGAATGTTGTTGGTACACTGACTGATTGTACATTCAGTGCATGCCATGCACTAAGCATTTTATATGCAGCACATGCAATTTCCATTATTACAGCAAACGAAAATTGAACGACTGTCAACTTCAGACCTTCCTCTGCGGAGTCGTATCGGGATCGGGAGTATGAATTTTTTATCGGCTATGAAAGAGAGTTGTCATATTGTGTCTGCTGCTGTTGTCGGCAAAATGTTGGCACTTATCCAGTATTTGGGATGGGAGTTTGTTGTGGCATGTAAACGTTTTTGCGTTTGCAATTTGTATATTCATTTGCTAAATGTGGGATTTCCATCGCAAGAAAATTGATTCCTAATAACGAAACGTTTTCTCTTTCGTTATGTTACTTGTTCCCATACTACACACGATCTCATTTCGAAATTAATTGTTTTGATGTTCTTGTTGGTCCTCAAACGTTTATCTGGAGAAGTTTTTTGTATTATATAAAAGCTGAAAGAAGTAAATAACCTCCGTAGAGTGTGTGTGCAGTTTTTATGGAGGGTATTTAGAAAGAAGCATAACAGTAGCTTACATTTTGGATGTTGCGAAAGTAATTCATTACGATAGGCAACAATGTTGAGATAAATGAGGACTTACAAGTGTGTTTTTGAGCACCATGCTTCGGAAGCTGTCTTTTCTAGAAGTTAAGAGTTTGTTTATCCGAAGGCGAGGTATACAGCTACAAAAAAAAAGTTACCAAAGTAAGTTGCTCAAAAATACACGAGGGAGTGAACGATTATCATAAAATTGTTTCGGAATTATTGAAGTACGTATAGCAGTATCCAATGTATTCTGTTTTACATGCGAAAGATGAATTAATTTCTCATAAAAGTTCACATTAAATGAACCGAAAATATTGGTCAAGTAATCGATGATTTCCGCAGAGGCAAATTGCTATGTAACGGTAAACTTCCGCATGGGACAAGTTGTAAAACTTTTATCGTTTAAAATTTCCAATTTACAGATTAATCGAGGATTACATTCGAATAATTGCTTTTGCGATATTAATCTTCTTCTTCGCAAAAAAAAGTACCGTCTCAAACACTCGATACTTTTCCATTTTCAATACGTAAGTTTTGTTACATGATGCAGCAATGTGTTCCAACTTAGCATTACTTACATTACTTAACCCATTCGTAATAATAAATTGAATGTTTTCGAACAGAAACTATTCGCAAAACTTTAGCTCAATTCGATTGATTAAAATCGATTGGTTGCAATAAAATTTGTGTGCATTTTAGAGCCACACAAGAAACGAGATTATCGGAATACTTACTATAATCTGCTTACTTGTTCGACTAATACCATGCAAGATAATATTATGTGCCCTGCCATCATAAAATTTATCTGACCGTCATTGTGCGCTGCTTTATAGAGGATAAAGTACGCCACAAATTGGGTGACGAAAACCGGGTTTGGATTTGATATAAAATATTGAAATTCTTTATGTAAAGGATTAATGAGGTGCATGTCCACCGTCAGCTTTAAATTTGCGAATAGAAGCGGGTTTGGTTGTTAAACCAGAAAATAACGTAAAATTTTGAGCAAAACATTTTCTGCCGCTCAGCAGATAAGTTAATTGGAAATAAATAATCCCCCACGACATGGATGAATGAGTACAATTGGAAATTGAAATGGATATGATTATTGTTTACGAATGTACCTTGAACATCCTTCTAGTCAATTGTAATTATCTCAGATATCTTCTTCTTCTTCTTCAGCCTGTTTGTAACCACTGCTGATGCTGAATTTAGGCCTCCCCAATTTCTGTCTATTTCAAACGGTCCATTTTCTCTTGTTGACTGATCTTTCCTTGATCCTATTTGTCCATCTCTCTGATGGTCTTCCTTTTGGCCTTGTTGTCGGTGGGCATATTTCTTTCCACGGCTCTTTGTTCTACTCAGTTTATTTTCGGTTAAACTCTCCGCTCCATACGTTAGCACTGGAAGGACACACGAATTGAATGCTTTTCGTTTTAGACTATTATCCATTTTGGCTGCTATAAGAACGATGTCATCTGCGAATCGGAGATGGCTCAGGTTTGATATTTGATGGTTATCGATTTAACACGCTTGAAAAAAGTTGCCTAAAATCTATTGTTGTCAACGTTTCCATTCAATTCAAAATAATAATCTTGAATGAATTCTCTGTCTGGCTGGTTCCATTACCATTTCTTCCCATACTTAGCTCTGACATTGAATAACGTGCAATAAATATTGATTTTATGATAATTTACCCGAAGTTTTTTTTTATCGCAGACTTTATTTCACTAGCTAACGATATTCAACGACTTGAATGATTTTATGCTCTACATATATTTCATACAGCCTGGAAACGACTGTGCACATAATGTTGTTATACATTTGGTCTTATACCAACATTGGTTTGTATGATTGTATCCAGACCTAGCTTCATTCATTGTTCCGTTTAACGAGCTTTGTGTCTGTAAATGCTGCACTTCCTTCATATTTATAAAATGAGGAGTCCCTTCAATCTAACCAGAGGCAACTTCAGAGCCAGACATAAAATTCAAATTAGAATAATAAATAGAAATGAAAAAAAGTCTGGTTATAAATCCGGTTTTTTTTTGTTTCCTCGTACTGAGATATGCATTTATTAGAGGCTATGAAACGATGCGTTTTATTATTATGATACTCCACACAATAAAATGATAATGAAAAGGCATCAGAAATTGGTTGAGTTTGAAACGTTTATTTCATTTTAGCATTTAGCATATCATGGTGTCTAACACGGACAGGAAAATTATGATGAGAGTCACTCTATTAAAAAAAGATGGCTTAGGTAACATTTAAAACGGTTTACATTATGTATACAATTAGGTAGGCGGGGAAAGTGTTTCAGACTCTGCTTTTACGATTTTTATTCACTTTTATGTAATGCCTGGGTCATTTTACTTCTCTTCATACCACTGATAGCTTGGCACAAAAAAAAATATAGGAAATGAAGAAGGTACAACATACGGCATTGCATTTTGCTATCAGGAACGGCTTAGAAATTCTTACCGATTTAACAACCAGATCTGAATTTTAGTTATGCAGGAGTTAATGAAGTGGCTAACCTTCCACCTCGCCTTCCACGAAGTTTACTGCTACAACCGCCACAAGACGATCTGGACCTTTATGGAGATTTATTAACATTGACTCTCTATTTCATTATTATCATTTTCACCTTAAGCTGGAAAACTTTATTTTTAAAAACTGTTCAGTTGTAGTAAGTTACATTTTCCATTGGATGCTACGAAAGTAATTCATTACTAGAGATAACAATTTTATGATAAAAGCAAAGTTTGCCTTTGAGCAACAAGCTCCCGTGCTCGCTCCCGTGTCTATTCGACAAGCTTAGAGTTTGGATATCCGAGCCGAAGGCGAGGTTAACAACTACACTTGTCAAAAAAGAGTTACCAAAGCAAGTTACTCAAAAAGACACTAGTGAGTTTGTGAGTATTACAAAGCTGATTCCAAAGTAATGAAATACTAAGCAGCCAATGTATTCTGGGTTCACTGCCTATGCCTACCCCATGCAGTAGTTGATTTTCAAATAGGTAAATGAAAGAAAATAACCTAAAACAGTCCACATGTATTGTAATGGATCATTTTCGCAGGTTGCAAGTTACTAAGTAATGGTCAACTTTCGCATGGGACAGGCGGTAAAACGAGAAACCCAGTCAAATGTGTAATTGGAACATTGCTACATGCAACATTACAATTTGTTCATCTCACCACAAAATGAACTCTTGAAAAGATAAAATACAAAAATTTCTTATTATCAAATTTATCTAGAACCATTGGCTTTACAGTAAATGGCACAATTATTTTTTATGGGATGACATGCGAATGACAATATTCTGAAAACGTATTCGACAATTACTTCCATAACTGCATTTTAAGCTGTACACGGTGATGTGTATTCCATATCGGATCTGGTTTTCCACATTACATAAGCATTTCGATAAGTGGTGAATACATAAAATTTTGCATCGTTTGCGCTTTATTCGTACAAGTTTTTCAGATTATTTTTTATATTATGATAGTCATACATGTCGTATACACTGGTTTCGGGAAATGGAGGTATGTAAAGGAATGCTCGTTAGGGATTTATTCAATATATTTCCATTTTCAGAATTGCTTGAAATTTCTTGATAATTTGTACCTCTTAACAATTTCAGCAAAAGTTTAGGTAAGTTCAGGCCAGGTAAAAATTTTCCGTTCAGATCCGTTCAGTTCTAATCTGAACCAGATAATTTGAGCCTCAGGTTTAAGGTCGGTCTAATCTGTTCCGAGCCGTACAACTTACTCACTTAGATTTGGCTCAGTGGTAGTGGTAGTCTTCCACCAATAAATCCCAGTGAAGACAAATTCTGTATAGGATTTTCCTTCAATGTATAGCATGAAAGGGTGTTAAGTAATCTCGCGCCGCGTCATTCACAATAATTCACAAAGTGACATCTTCCTTATACAAAATGTGTCAAAATGTGAATTATTGTGAATGACGCGGCGCGAGATTCCTAGCAACCCATGAAAGTAACGTTCCTAAGTCCACCCAAGCTTTCATAATCAGGGTATCAACAAACTGTACACAGAAGAATGACATGGATGATACAACTCACTATGAATTCTGTGTACAAATATATCCGGTTTTAAATTTAGGAGGAATAATTAGAGAAGAAATCGTGAAGGCTAGAAGAAGATAAGTGCGTGTGCTGTCGAAGAGGGTCCACTAGTTACACCGCATGAATGGGTGAGGAAAGTTCTTAATAAATACCAATTTGACTTTGTTGCGACTGTGAGTTGACAGCATATCAACTCATGACGAGGTTCATTAAACATTCCAATACAGCTGCTGCGTACTCTGAATTGAAAGCATGCGATTGTATAGATGTGGGAGTCTAACTAAGCCACACGAACAGGTGTAAGAATGATAGACGAGTAATGGCTGAGGAAAAGTACAATGGTTCAGGAATTTCTCAAAAAATTGTCAAAAAAAATAATCAAATTTCTTTAAAAAATTGTCAAAAAGTTGCTGAGTAGTTATGGTAGAAGCAGTTTCGCTTTTCTCAGGCAAATCGATAACTTATCTAGAGTTTCGATTAGTTGAATAATTGATCAATATATTTGCCTATCTACCTCTGATACTTCTGCTTAAATAATTTTCTGATATTTAAGCACTTAGGTCACCTTAGGCCATTGACAAACATTTTTATTTTATATAAAAATAACAGCAGAAAAAGACTGTCGTCTGCCGACTATGAATACATTTACCATGATGTTGAATGAACAAACGAAACAATAACAACCATTCATTCCATCATTTATGTTGAAAGAATTATAGATCAGTGTGGTTTCACTCTATTTTCGTTTTGTTTGCGTTTCTGTGGTTTGGTTTTTATAACCATCATTCATTTCAGTAAAGTCTTCCATATATTTCTGGTCGGCTTTTTAGCCCCGTACGAAGTACTGGGGGCTTATAAGATTAATATGCCGTTTGTAACATGTCGAATTGGAAGCAGCCAGTAAGGGCAAAGCATTTGGTTATGTTCATAGATGACAAATCCGCAATAAAAACAAGGCATCAGAACAGTCGGAGCGTTTGCTGCGACTTAGCCCCGTACAACCCGTAATCCTATTTCGTCCTCAACCATAATATGTCCGTAGCCCTAATAAGCCCGGAACCCTAATACGTCTACAACCCTCTAATGCGTCTGTTACCAAAATGCAAGTCAAGTTGGGAATTGTCAAATTCACTGAAACTGTTCATTTTTAAAATTGCGCATAGCGCAATTACGAAAGCCCGTACGAAGTACCTCTCAAATAAAACCAACAATTTACGACAATATTTTAGAAACCCAAAATTTTTTGCCAACTTTCCATTGGGTATTCAATTACCTCTCAAATGAAACAAAAACTAGCAAAATCGGTTGAGATTTACTCGATTTATGTGCAAAAAGCACTTAGGGCCGAGTAGCGGCCTTAGTGCAAGGGCCCAAATTTGAAACTTTTTTTTGCCATCATTCTATTCGGCATTCAATTATCTCTCAAATGAAACAAAAACTAGCAAAATTGGATGAGATTTACTCGATTTATGTGCAAAAAACACTTAGGGCCGAGTAGCGGCCTTAGTGCAAGGGCCCAAATTTGAAACTTTTTTTTGCCATCATTCTATTCGGCATTCAATTATCTCTCAAATGAAACAAAAACTAGCAAAATTGGATGAGATTTACTCGATTTATGTGCAAAAAACACTTAGGGCCGAGTAGCGGCCTTAGTCCAAGGGCCCAAATTTGAAACTTTTTTCGCCACGTTCTTTTCGGTATTCAATTACCTTCCATAAAAAACTAAATCTAGCAAAATCGGAAGAGATTTACTCGATTTATGTGCAAAAAACACTTAGGGCCGAGTAGCGGCCTTAGTCCAAGGGCCCTAATTTAAAAAATTTTTCGTCACGTTCTTTTCGGTATTCAATTACCTTCCATAAAAAACTAAATCTAGCAAAATCGGATGAGATTTACTCGATTTATGTGCAAAAAACACTTAGGGCCGAGTAACGACCTTTGAGCCCTCCCAACAAGCCCACGTTACATCTTACCCAAAAACAATGTTCAGCAACTTTGTTCTACTCGTCAATACCTTTCATTTGATATATCACAAGCAGCTATTGCGTGCGTATTTCGGTAGATATCGTCGAAAGACTGAAAAACACCTATAGGGCCCTAGCTCTGGAGGGGCCGACCCTACCATGCCCATTTTCGAACTTGACCTTACTTTTGTCGATACCAATCGGGAAAAAAAAGAATTTTGAAAAAAGGTTGTGATTTACTCTAGCTAGAGGGGTCACGGACGGACGGACGGACGGACGGACGGACGGACGGACATTTTTTTTATTGCGGATTCGTCATCTATGAACATAACCAAATGCTTTGCCCTTACTGTCTGCTTCCAATTCGACGTGTTACAAACGGCATATTAATCTTATAAGCCCCCAGTACTTCGTACGGGGCTAAAAATGTCCGTCCGTCCGTCCGTCCGTCCGTGACCCCTCTAGCTACAGTAAATCACAACCTTTTTTCAAAATTCTTTTTTTCCCCGATTGGTATCGACAAAAGTAAGGTCAAGTTCGAAAATGGGCATGGTAGGGCCGGCCCTTCCAGAGCTAGGGCCCTATAGGTGTTTTACAGTCTTTCGCCTATATCTACCGAAATACGCTCGCAATACCTGCTTGTGATATATCAAATGAAAGGTATTGACGAGTAGAACAAAGTTGCTGAACATTGTTTTTGGGTAAGATGCAATGTGGGCTTGTTGGGATGGCTCAAAGGTCGTTACTCGGCCCTAAGTGTTTTTTGCACATAAATCGAGTAAATCTCATCCGATTTTGCTAGATTTAGTTTTTTATGAAAGGTAATTGAATACCGAAAAGAACGTGGGGAAAAAAGTTTCAAATTCGGGCCCTTGGACTAAGGTCGCTACTCGGCCCTAAGTCGTTTTTGCACATAAATCGAATAAATCTCATCCGATTTTGCTAGTTTTTGTTTCATTTGAGAGATAATTGAATGCCGAATAGAATGATGGCGAAAAAAGTTTCAAATTTGGGCCCTTGGACTAAGGCCGCTACTCGGCCCTAAGTGTTTTTTGCACATAAATCGAGTAAATCTCATCCGATTTTGCTAGATTTAGTTTTTTATGGAAGGTAATTGAACACTGAAAAGAACGTGGCGAAAAAAGTTTCAAATTTGGGCCCTTGGACTAAGGCCGCTACTCGGCCCTAAGTGTTTTTTGCACATAAATCGAGTAAATCTCATCCGATTTTGCTAGTTTTTGTTTCATTTGAGAGGTAATTGAATACCCAATGGAAAGTTGGCAAAAAATTTTGGGTTTCTAAAATAATGTCGTAAATTGTTGGTTTTTTTTGAGAGGTACTTCGTACGGGCTTTCGTAATTGCGCTCTGCGCAATTTTAAAAATGAACACTTTCAGTAAATTTGACAATGCCCAACTTGACTTGCATTTTGGTAACAGACGGATTAGAGGGTTGTAGACGTATTAGGGTTCCGGGCTTATTAGGGCTACGGACGTATTATGGTTGCGGACGAAATAGGATTACGGGTTGTACGGGGCTAAGTCGCAGCAAACGCTCCGACTGTTCTGATGCCTTGTTTCATTCTATTTTTTTTAGATTACACATAGGACTACAACATTATGTACATCATCGTACGTTTTGCATTTGAAGCAATAAAAAATATCAATCTCTTAACCGCGAATTTTACCGATTTATGTTTACCATAAATATATCATTGGATGAATGAACGAAAGAAATCCCATTTCACTTTCCCTGCCATATAAATGTAAAATTTCGAATATAATCGTGATGGGATGGCATAAGGATGTAGACATATATATTCGGTGGGATTTATTTAAATAAAGTGGAAGTCAAAACATTTTCTCAATTGTGTTGTGAAGAAGTGTCATTTTGAGTGCTTGTTCAAGTGGTTTCCTTTTCTTCTCTTTTCCGGCTATCAACGTTCAAGACGTTTTAACAATTTCCATATTCGAGAGGCATTATCTTCGCTTTGTATAGCATCCTTCAGGGATTAAATGTCGCAATAAGGAAACGTTTTGGTTGATCGATCATTTAATCTCGTTCGATTGCCACTTTTAATTTGGAAATTTTGATATATGAATGTCTGTTGCTAGGCATCAACTAGTCTACATGTCACTACCTACCACTATCATCATATTATAAGTTAAGGGAACATCAAAAAAAATGTGTCAAGCTCTTGAAAGCTAACAGATACTTAAATTACAGCTATCAAAAATTAGATATTACATTTAGAAAAAGTTGCATTGAATGCAAACAGAATTGAATACAGACGATTCATGGATTACTTCGGGGGGAGAAACAATTTTGAGATCTCGAAAACAAAAGTAAAATTGACAAATTTACCAACCACAAAAATATGTCGTCGATTCTCATGCACTTTTCATGCATAGCAAAAGAAGACAGGAACAAGCAACGTAATATTTGTCTTACAAGAAAGTTGAACTTTTATGTGAGACAAAATATTACGTTGCTTGATCCTGTCTTCTTTTGCTATGCCATAAAAAATGCATGAGAATCGACGACATATTTTTGTGGTCGGCAATTTTGTAAATTTTTATCTATATTTTTGCATGACAAAATTAGGTTTTTTTTTCACCGATGTTATTATAAAGATAAACATATTTGTATAAAATGATAAACATTTGGTGTGATAAAAAAGTATTTCACCGAATGTTCGTTTTTAAATGCATTTGCGGCATTCGATATAGTTTCGTTTTTTGCTGGGATAGGGTTTTTGCTGCTGGGAGAGAAAACGTACTAAAACGTAAAAAGCTGTCAAAAGATGTGACAGAAGGATTAGCTAAATATACTGAAATCAAACATTTTAGAGATTTACTCACTGTATCACATTTTTGTTTTATCTGATACTTCTTGTCCCAAACATTCTGACAGCTGTTATATTGAATGAAATATCTGAATTTTTTCCCAGTCGAAATTTTTGTTGCACACATGTAACTACCAGTTTACTGGAATACAAACCAAAAAGCCATTCAATATCAAGACTGTCAAATCTGTGGATCTAGAAATTATGTAGAATCTGTTGAAAACGAAAATGTGATAAAAAAGTAAATTTTTTTAAGTGTAGTCGTACCACCCATTTCTTAACTTTTTTCTTGTCGTTTGTTCTGAAACTGTCGCTGTGCTCATTTAGTAACATTATTAAAGTTTCCATGAATATTCTCTGGAATCACAGTTTTCTCAATCAGTTCGAAGACATATCTTCCATGTTTGGTTAGATATCATTATTGGTATCGATTTCAACGTGATTAGACACAGTTATGTTTAATTTGGATTATTTAGTTTTCAACCTGACGACGTTCGTGTTTTCAACAAAACGATATTCGACCCATTCTGAATGATCTCATCTTTGTCTTTATTGTTAGGTTCCACACTGATTCAATAATTATCCACTTCGGGTATCGATTACAGTTACAGTACCCATCTAACCATTAGACAAACTGCAAATTATATTGTAGCTTACCACATCACAGAGAACGTTCAATATCACAGCAAATGGATTTATACGTAGAATGAGCAGGGCATGTTTGCTAAATCCAATCATTTTAATGTAATGCATACAGTGAACAGTTATGTCTTTCTTAATTACTACCATCTGAAGAGGTTGAAGAGCTTCGAGCTTGCCTATTTTATTATTTTACGGATTGCAACAACTCGCACATCCTTGCCAAAAATGTTTTTCGTGAATTATATCCGATGGCAGAGAGTAAGCAGATGAATGTGTATAAATGATGGCAGTTCGGATGATTCAGTTAGTAAAATTGCTGAAACTGTTTCGTTTCCGACAACTACGTTTCATTGTTTGAGCTAAGCTCACAAGCATCGTTATGGCCGTACATTACACAGATACATGATCTCGATAAACCGCAAGTAATGTGAACCATTTTATTTTCAGACAGAAAATAAAGGCGCACCAAAACATTGTCGATAAAAAAAACGAAGAGAATAGCGTAACAACAACAGAGCGACCCATTCGTGTGTATCAACTACCTACTCCACATTTTTCATATCATTGCAATATATCTTAATGATGTGACATTGTATAACCGAATGAAACCGCAAAAATGAAACTCACCATCACACACAGATCTCCAGCGAACAATATTCGATCTGTGTGAACGTGGAACATAGGGATCTGTAGCACACAAAAAAAAGCTTTAATAACATAATAACGCTGAAATGGCAAATAATATCAAATTTCGGTTCACATTACCATACAAACGCTACCTTTATGTTAACTATCTACAATGTTTGATACAATTAATATACGAGACATAACATGTTCGCAGTTTGCGGTTTAGTAGTTACAAGAATGTGTATGAAACACATATAGCACCTATAAAAAGGATACGTGAAAAAAAATGCTTAAAGAGAACATTGATGTAGGTAGAATTAAGCACGCTGAATTACACTTCAAATTAGTAGAAAAATGAGAGTTATGTAATTAATCTGTTACAGATGGCAAGTAAATGACCAGTATTATTATCGAATCTATTACTTCAATCGATCAAAGTATTTTTAATTTCAAATCTTGCACTTAAATTTTTTTAACATGTATTTTACCATATTACCATCAAGGACCATATTACCCAGATCTTGACATTATTTTTGTCGTCGATATCGATGACAGATGAATAGCCGCAATTAGTCGATTTTTCCTGAAAATCTGTCATGCATGCCAGTCACACAAACACCACTGCCAAAATTATAATTTTTGCTCAAAATTCCCATATTTGGTAATGTTTGAAAGGTATTAACGCTGGCATTCAGAAAAAAATTGTTTGGGCCAGGAAATAAAAAAAAAATTGAGAGTGGGGGTGCTCAAACCCTTCCAAAGTGGCCAAAAATCAGGCTTACCAAATTTTCACAGGACCGACAAAAAACATTTCTATGCAATAAGGAACGGAAAACTGCATGACAGATTTTCAGGTTTGCAGTACCAGTTGCCTTATTACGGTATGTTTAATGTGGATCAAAATTTATTTCAATAGATAAACAATGGTGATTGTTAGCAAATTATACGGAAACGAAACTGCTTTGCTCTTAGAATTGGTATTGATATATACTTTCTTCTCCACAAATTGTTCTTATGAACCAAAAAAGAGATGGGGCATCGAGATAATTTAAAAAAAATTGTTTAAAATTTACGCGCGGGGTAGTGGTAAAACCGTATAAAAATGTATGGGCAGTTTTGTTTGTATGAATGAACCATCAGCTGATGAACAGCTGAAGCAAATTTATGTCTACATTTCACTTACGTTTACTGTATATGATTTCATAAAAACAATAAAGAGAGAATCTAATTATCTGGTTATTATAAGGAACTTGATTGTAAGCATCGTATAAATCGTCTTGCATGCCAAATGTTATTGCATTAAGAATATTATCGACATTAAACACTGTTTTTCGGAGTATTATACCGAACATTATTTCTGCCATAGTGCGAGACGTCATTATGATTTACCTAGAGTTCATAAGCCTACATTATTATGTCGATAAGTTGGTCGTTTCAACCAATGCAATAATAGTACATTATGATACCGGTCTGTGTAATATACAAGAGAGTATTACGTGTGCAATATTCCCCAGTATCATAATGTACTAATGTAACCCACAGAACATAACAACGACAGTCAGTTATACATGTTGTAATGGCGGTTGATGTTCCTCACAAATAATACAAACGGTCGATGTTTTAAACGTTGAAGGCAAAAGAGAACGTTGAAATAATGTCGTTGTTTCTGTATGCAGTTTTTATTAAGTTTCTACAACATTTTTGTGATCCATAAATTTTCATGGCAAAGGCAAACTGCGTTTATGGAATGAGCTAAAAGGTGTAAACATTCTGTGTGTACCATCTGCCTCCGAGTCGGACTAAAAGGGCACAACGTTTTTTGTTATCTGAGTCGTGTTTGCAAATTGTTCTCGTAAATTCATGGTGCTTTTGGGGGAGTAAATTAAATTCATGACCACATCAAAAGCAGAAAATTCCTCCGAAGTCAAATTCTCCGATTTAAAGATTTTCGATTAGAAAATAGAAATTATTAGCAATTAACCGCGACCAAATACTTAGTTTATTTATTATTTCACTTTTCGTATCATTTGTATGGGAAAACACGATCAAAACATTGGCTGTGGATGTTTAAATTTGAAACCGACAGCAATGTTTTGATGTGTATCTTCCACTTCCACACACGTATATTTCCGAAATTTCCTCAACACTTTTTGCCGTTCACAAAAATATTTGGCTATTTGCAATGTTTAACGCACTTAAAAATCGCGAATAATGCACAAAGTTTAGCATAAATTTTCTCACATCACAACCGAATCAAATTGACACAAGAAAAATGAATGCGAGAACAATACTACGCGAACAGTGGTTCTGACATTTGAATTTTGGCTGCTCATTACCGTACCATTTAAAAATGTGACCAGCAGCTTCAATTCCAATGCATCAAGATTTCACAATTTTACTTTATCAGAAATAAATATGAGGATATTGTGTGTATTTCAAGATACAATGTCAACAATTCTTGGGAAGGGTCAGCATCGCAAAAAATGTGTACATTTATGTTCTCGATTTTGTTAACTGCTCGTTTGAATTTTTTATGGTACGAATGTGAGTACCCCGAATCAAAAGTGTCAGAATTTTATTGAATAAAAACTTTGCTGGACAACTAGCGCCACTGTTGTTCATTAAATTAAGTATTTTTGTCCCACAATTCAACCCAAAACTAGTCCCAAAACAGAAAACATGTTAGTTTTCACTTTTCAACGGCTGTATCATTTACATTGCCTAATCACGTAAAGCATTGTACTTACGAGGTTTCAAGTTGTTATTTGACAAGTGGGGAATACAGCCCTCCCCTTCGGGTCGGGCTGTAACACCCCACTTATCAAATACACAACTTGGAACCTCAGAAGTAATATACTATTATTAATGGCTAAGGCAAGATTTTTCACCTTTTTTGTCAAATATCATTTAATAGCCAGATACGTTTGATACCTATAAAATCTATTACTTCAGCAGTTTAAACATATATTTTCCATATCAGAGAGCAGTAGCTGTGGGTCGATGATTATTTTCGATAATTTTTTTTGGTTGATAATTTGAATATTTGATTCGCCGATGCATACAAACATGTCTTTTATGAAATATGCATACAAGAAGAACCAGCAAAGTTTTGCATAAGCTAAGTTCGTTGTAACCACAAAATTTCAAGAAAGTTACTTATCTTCTTCTATTCATTATTCATGGAAGTTCATTCAATGCTTCCAACATTTGCTGATGTGGTAGAACGCTTATTATTATGCACATAAAATACAGAAACGTTTCTGTGCTTAATATTGTTTCATGGAACGACGTAGAGTACAGATATGTTTTGATATTATCTAAATTATCATAAACTAAGATTTTCTTATTTTAATACTTAATAAACAACAATTTCATGTTGTTGTTGTTCATACGAAAGTGAAATTCAATACACTCCACTTTTATTCATCTTTCAATTCATAAACATATTGCGGTCTGGTTATAACGTTACTTTGATTAACACAACAGTATTCGGTAACAAACTAAGAACGTCGTCGCGAGACTGTTGATAAACAAACTTTATTCCACTGTGGTATGTGCGTACAGCATCACTTTATGAATTTTCTATTTTCTGAAAACAACTATTTTCGATACAATACTGATTATTCATACGTTTGGTAATTTATTATGATAAAACCTAAAACCATCGACAATATTGTCGTAGAAGCATTTGTATTTCTTCGTTGTTTTTTCTTATGACTTGGATCGAAGGCATCTTGCCGAGTGTGTAAATTTCCAAGATTTACCTGCTGTTCAGCCTTGACACACTGATTCTCAGAAATTTGTAATTTGTAATAAATTTGAAACTAATTTGAGAGACAACTCGCGGAATTTTGAAAACCTTTTCTGTTCCGTCAGTCTCTCTAGCAAACAGAGAGTATTAGGTTCGTGGTTTACTGGGTTTTTTGTGAATTTCGCATGTATTTTTATACAATCGCTAAACCGAACCATAGTGCATACGTTATTTTGCACCAGCTGGTCCCATTTGGAATTGTATGTGACCAGCTGGTGCAAAATAACGTATGCACACCAGTTCGGTTTAGCGATTGTATAGAGAAATCAGAAGCTCAAGTAAAACACAGAAATAGAAAATGTGTCGGTTTTCAAAATTCCTTGTGTGTAAATGAAAATGAAAATATTCCTTCGTTGCGATAGATTCGATTTCTTTACATGTTTAAAAGGAAATGCTTTCTCTTCAAACAGGGTCATCGTCAATGTCAATCAATGCCAATCAATGTGTACCATTGCTTTCGTGTGGTGAGCTTACGTTTCAATGGCAGGATTCCTAGCAGCAGGATCAAAGAGGACGCATGAAGCGATCGATGCAAGTCGCGTTTGTTTCATTTGGCTTAGATGGTCATTCAAGTACTGATCCTATCTGATCCCCAGCATTGGGAAACGTTGAAGGTAAGAAATTTAAAAAAATATAAAATTGTGTTGTGTACGCAACAAAGTCCTCTATCATCAATGCGACCAAAATATTCTATAAACATAAAACAATAACTTTTTTAATTGCCACATTCCTTCTCAACATTAACTCTCAAATTACCCGTAATTAACACATCAATTCACCATTGAAGGTATGTCTACAAAAAATGTCGTTAACAGAACAAAAAATTAATTAAATAATTACGACGACGAGGTGTGTAAGTTATAAAAAGCACAAAGTTTTTCAGACAGACACGTTTCCATCGGTTTCCATTGAGTATGATGAATTGTGGGTGAAATTTTTGGTTGATAATTTTCATTAAGTATTTGAAGTAGATTTAAATCAAATCTTTTACTTCATTCGACAAAATGACACTGAGTTGCTTTTGAGGCACGGGATCATTCATAAATTACAAAACGTTTTCTCAGTGCTGTCATCAAAATTAAATATTAAGAAACTCCTAAACAGAAAATTACGAACGGAATTACGTAATTAATTTGTGGTCCAGACCTGACATACGTAATATTTGATAGCGTCAGTTTTTCCATACTAAATTGCTGGCAAAACTATCCAACTAGAATGAACAAAATTTTCAACGTCTACATGTGTTAGTGAAAAACTACGTAAAATCTTACACAACCTGGTGTCGGGATCACATTTTATCGCCCAAAAACCATCCTACAGTATGATTAGTCTAAGTGATCCCTACTGATACGAACGTTCAATTGGAACTTTTTGCGAAATTTTATGTACATTTTTCCTAAGCTGCCGAAAGTCGGAATTGATTAAAACACTTTTCGGCCATAAAATATTGTAGTTTCAGTATATTTGATGTTTTACAATTTAACATGCACAACAGTTGATTCAGTAAACATTCCAATTTTATGTTAACCACAAATTTCCTAACTTCAAACTGGAGTTGCGAGCTTTGGTAAAGACGGTTTTGCAATTCCATTAAATCTGATTGTGTAGACCATACACCAAGAAAACCAGCAAATAAAAGCTTCTATTCATAGAGAGTATCTTCATGTTCATATATAATTCAGTAAATTGTTTATTCACATGGAACAGATTTTGATAATCTGTGAGTGTTTTCCGCATTTATCCGCAACGCAACACAAATTCCATCATATCTCCAATGTATCATTTATATCACAATGTCTAGACAACAATTTGAAATTTTTTTTTGTATTTATCCATTTTCGTTTCATTTTTTATCGAATTTTTTCGCGCGAAAAACGTAACGCGTTTCAGATCATAATTCCGAAATTAAAATCCGAAAAACTAAAAAGATGTGGAATACGCAGGGCTAATCTCTTCAGGTGTTTAACGATAAAATATTCCGATATTCCAGACACAATGAGACCATAATCCCCTTAAAATCATTTCATTGCAACTTCAATAATGCCACGATTTTTGCCACATTTTCCGTAAGTAATCCTTGACATGATAACTCAATTCACAAGGTAAATAAATTTCCAATTGAAGTTACACCTTAATGTAAGCCAGAGTTGGATCGGTTATCCGAAAAACCGAAAATTTCGGTTCGGATTAAACCGAACCGAGAATTTCGGTTCGGGTTGAACCGAACCGAGAATTTCGGTTCGGATTGAACCGAACCGAAAACTTTGGTTTTGTCGAAAAACAATATGAAATGAAGGCAGACTCGTCAAAATTGATTGATTTCATTATGAACTAACCAAAAAGAAGTAAATGGAGCAATTGCATGATACTTTTATTGAGAATTGAAAATCTCATAAGTTCTTGTCAAATTCGTTTTCTCACAAAAATCGCATGCAATTGCTCCATTTACTTCTTTTTGTTTAGTTCATAATGAAATCAATCAATTTTGACAAGTCTGCCTTCATTTCATATTGTTTTACGACAAAACCAAAGTATTCGGTTCGGTTCAAACCGAACCGAAAATTTCGATTCGGTTCAATCCGAACCGAAATTCTCGGTTCGGTTCTATCCGAACCGAAATTTTCAGTTTTTCGGATAACCGATCCAACTCTGATGTAAGCATTGTTCTTGGAACTTCCGTCTTCAATAAACGAATTCTTGTGATTAATACAACTAAGCTTTTACAGGACAACCGAATCAGAGTCATCTCATTCATCATACTGATTATTGCATAGAAAATCTAAACATTTGCGTTTAATTAGATTGCTTTCATTTGATACAACTCACTACGACAAAATTCATTTGAATTCACATCCCTCCATTCCCTTGTGACCCGTGACTATTATATTGAAACGTAAATACTGGACTTCTTGAATGTTACTGCCTCAACATGAAAACAATGCTAGCGTGTGAAATAGACATAAATCCGACCTTCATGCAACATGAAAACCGACCATGATTACAGACCGTCGAATGTTACCTGGCAGTTTAGTTCAAATATATGCACAGCATAAAACGCGATGTTTATGTTAGTCATAACAATTAATTTCTGTTGTTTTATCCGAGGGGGAAACCACTCTTTTTTATTGATGTGATTAACATGATTAACCAGTGATTAACATTATGACGAATTGGTGATTAACCGGCATTTGACCGGTGGAATCGTCGCAAAACTAAACGTGAAATATAGCGGTTAATCATTGTTAATCACCGATTAACCGTTTGGGTTCACAAAACTTATATTTCTGATTAACAGATTAACTGATTAACCATATTAATCACAAAATAGTGGCTTCCCCCTCGGTTTTATAAAAAAAGAAGGAATTTACGAACTGACTACAAAGTACATACATACCATGCCTGGCTGATTATTACGAGGCGTCTCACTTCCACGTTAAAAACGAATTTTTGAAATTGAAAATATCTTAAATTCTCGAAAATAATTGAATTTAGTAAGGATTTAGCTCTGAATATTACGAAATTCCTTCAAACACAGCGCGAAATTCTGAATTTTATAAATACCATGCTACGAAAACCACTCGTCCTTTAAGCGATTACAGGCGAAGAATAAGAAGAAGTTACAATTTCAGCTTGTATTCGTTAAAATAGTAATTTGTGTATCTGTTGTGGACCGTAGATTTTAGTTAATTTCGCGAAGGAGTTGCGGGAATCGACCAAGAAAACCACCTTTTCGACCATTATTTTAATATTTTCGTAATTTATTATAATTCCTTCAACTTGACGTTTTTTTTGAGAATCTCCAGTGGAGCTGAACGTGAAAGGTATTTTCCCCTCCTTCATCAAAAAGAATGTGTAGTATTCAAAGACCATTCTCGTATCAGAAGGGAAGCGTAACGAAAATATCTAAAAATTCGTTGTATCGTGACTGCAGACAGGGATGTGTTTCATCATCATATGTCCTACTCCGCGGAGAAGCATAGGGCACCAACAAATTGTCGCCAGTGAACACGATTCTGCGCCAAGACTTTGACTTCATTCTAGGTGAACATCTGCATCGGCGCCACCATCTTTTGATATTGTGCTTCCCAGGTATTTGAAGCTATCAAATTCCGTTATTTTCGTTCCATCGATGGAAAGGGTGCAGTTACTTGACATACACACACGAAGTTTCTTTGTCTTTTCGGAGTTCAGGTTTAAACCAACTTGTTCCCCATAATGCATCAGTCGGTTCCATTTTCGATGTGTTTTGCTTGTTTTAATGAAGGTAGTGGAAGTCTACATGAGACATTCAAATATAGCTCTGGTACAAGAATAGTCTTTGAATACTGACTACACATTCCTTATGATGAAAATGGAGCACCACGTACAAATAAAGTACCTTTCACGTTCAGCTCGACTGAATATTTATCCGTACACTTTAAATTGAAGGAATTATAATAAATTACGAAAATATTAAAATAATGGTCAAAAAGTTGGTTTTTGTGGTCTATTGCCGCAGCTCCCTTGGATTGTTTACTTTCTCGCACTGTAAAAAGTTAAAATTTTACCAGCGGCGAACAAACTACAAATTCATTGCAACTGTACGGAGAGTAATAAATTTCGAAGACTCTATCTATGAATTAATTACATTGCGTTACAATGAATTTGAATAGAACAATGTGATCAAACATTTCAAAGCGATAGAGCACCACTGATTTACGGGTTTAAATAATCGCGATTAATTGACTTTTTCTATGGGTTGATATTGTGTTCAAGTAGCTTCACAACATCGATTTTTCATCAGCAGTGTTGCGTATCGCATTGCATGCATATAATCATTTAATCTGCAACTTCGTTCGGTTATGGGCTAGTCTTTGATAGAAAATCTGTTACTTCATTGCAATAACTACAATTGCCGTTGACCACTAGTTAGAGATTTATGCTTATTTGTGACGATCCCTGTTGTCGATTACGGATGCAATTGAACAAGTTAATGTTGACGTAGGCTGTGCAGAACGTCCACTAAATGAAAAAAGATTACTGTCCGACTATAATACTGTACCTACTAGCTTCGATGGAAATTCATGAACTTTTTGAGTTTTTGAGGCTCGTAAACATAAAATATTCTAACTGCTTGTTATGCTTGTTTTTTTACAAAATGCCATTGTGAAAGGAAAATTTTCCTTTACATTTTTTTGATGAAAATAATTGAAATGTTGAAAATGTCGTAGTTGAGTGCCTTTGGCGTAATTGTTGTGCTCAACTTCAGTATTTTTTTTTAATTGATATAATGCAGATCTGGATGTTTTGTCCAGTTCAATATATCTATTGTGCTGTTCGCATTGGCATTGTTGTATTGTGCTAGGCAAAAAATGTAAATATTTGTGTATGTGAATGACATTTTTATGATTTTCCCTTCAACAAATTTTTATTTTTCAAAATTCTGCTCCGCTTCTTTTCATCCACTTTTGTTTTCGCAAGATACTTTAATTGGCATATTACACATAGATAGATATTTGAGTATTTTACCCACCCTCGCATACAACAAATATCCTACTACGAGTGTACTTCTTTGTTAAATCAAAGGGGTTTCGGTCGATGAAGCTTTAATGAGGGTAATTACGGAATCTGTCTTTGATGTAATATGGCAGTATGATTGTTAAGACATACTTGGTTCACCTAAATAACAAAGTTGAGTATTCGTGGAACAAAAGGACCTGTGTTGGTAATACTGATTTTGACATACAACTAGCTCAAAATCAGTGTTACCAACACAGGTTATTTTAGCCTTCATTTTTCTTCTACATGTCGTCTATAATATAACGTCGTTTATAATATTAATGAACATAAACCTTGATTGTTTCTCCACGTTATAACTCAACTTCGGCCCGCTTGTGTGGCAGAGATAATTTATCAAAGAAAACTTTAATGATTTTACTAGCATTACAACTCATCAGCTGATAAACTATTTTCGTTCAAAACATTGTTGTGTAGTTTGTTAATTCGTGAATTAGTTAGTTAACGAGTTAGCTTTACTGTGTTGAAAATCAACACACTAAACAACTTCTCTCTTGTATTTTTCCACAAACTCCGAACTTTCAACTTCAATAATTTTCACTTTAAGTTCAGCATGTACGCTTAGTGTGATGATGGGAATACGGATTTAAATGTATACGTGTACAATGTAGTACATAGACCTTGGAAATGGCAAGATACATTTTTGTTGGCTGTAGCACACTCAATATAAATGTACATGGCAGTGTAGAGGCGAGTATACGTATATTTTCGGCATACCGAAATAAATTTAACCATCATGTCGCATCACACTACATCTCCATAACCCAGCGTACCATTTCTAATTGAGGCATTTTCAGACGTGCAAATTTAAAAATAAATTTTTTTGCGAATCGTGTAAACAAGAATTTCCTTTTTATATTATAATCTACATCACCATTTTCGATGTATTATGTGTACGCGCAGGTAAAAAATTTATTTTCCGTGCTATCATAATAAAAAAAAATCCTTTTTGTGCCGCAGTGTCGGAATGATAAGTATTTTTTAAGCGCTCAGAGTAGAATTACATTTTTCAAATGGTGGAATGACAAAAATTTGTCATGAAATGACTTAATTCAAAGGGGAAGCGCATATACCTTCTTCTATTATTATAGCAAAGGTATTTCGCTACGTGAGTTGAATCAACAATATAGAAAGACATTCTTTAAAATTGAAGATTAAAGTAGAAAATTAGATAGGGAATTTAGTCTCTAGGCGAACGTAGGAAATATTTTACATTGTCATAGTTTGGTGATAATTTGGTTGTATGGTTGCAATGATGCAATAGGGATAAAGAACACGAGAAGTAGTAACATTAATTTGGATTGGATTGGATGGGAAGGGGGTTAGCCCAGCACCTAAGCCTCTAGTGGGTCTGTTGTGCTATTGCACAAGTCACTTGATCATATGAATTGTGATTTTTCAGCATATCTCTCCGGACTCAGATAGTTCACAAATCGACCAAATATATGTGAAATTCATGCTACGTTGTTCTTGGTTGCGTTGTAATGTAATGACTTTGACCCGAGCTGAAACGAAGCTTTTTATATTCTTCCCTTACCTAGCTGCTTCCAAACAGCTAAGTGAGAATTACAAAACTCTATAAGCTATATAATCCACAATAAAATCAATTGCTTTGATTTTTCACGAGGAAATCCGATAGCAAACGACTCTTTATTCTACCAATAGGACGGGTATAAAGAAATAGCAGAATTTCTGTTTAAGATAGCATCTGATGCTGACTAAACGATTGTTACATACAAGACACACAGGAGAGTGATTACGGCATCAATTCTCTTTTCTCTATGTCAACGCTACAGATAGAGTACGATTCACTATTTTACTGAAAAATGTCGCTGCAGCAAAGCCAACAGAAAAATAATTAATTTTCACTCGATGGATTTTAGTCAAATGTACGATGCCCATGACCTGAGGACTCCGGAACAGCAAACAGTTTTTTAATCGATCCTATATCAGCTTGGCGATAAGAGTCAAATGGATATGATTAAACGATAGGAAACGTGTTTTTCAACTCTTATCTCCAAGAAAATAAGGGGCAGATTGAAAAACTGATTACTGTTCCAGAGTCCTACGGCCATATAATTTGACTAAAATCAGTCGAGCAATTTTTTTTCTTCTTTTGGCATTGGCTCTGTTGCAGCGACATCTTTTAGTGAAATATTGAATCGTACTCTATCGGTAGAGTTGACATAGAGTAGAGGAAAGAGAATTGATGCCGTAATCCCACTCCCAGAATACAAAATCAATAGGTACGTACATTGAACCTACAGAGGATAAAAAACCTTTATTCAATTAAATGGAATTTTTATTCAAATCAGATAGAAGAAGAGCAGAGGTGGCTTGGTATAACACACACATGTTATTAGAGTCATTGACGATATATGGTTGATGATGGCATTGGCGTAATTTTTCTTCTGTTTTTTCATGTACAACAGGCTCAAGGCACCCATAATATGATAAAATAATTCATTGACTGCTTGGGGTCCTACAATTTGTTTTCCCAACTCGTTAAACCAGGAATTCTATCGCCAACAGTTTTAAGAAAAAGAAATTCAGATTAATGGGGTTATCAAAGTGGTAACCTAGGTGCATAAAAGCCTCATGTGTCATGATAATTCACATATTATACTGAACCGGTTTGGTACACCTATATCAAGTGTTATCATCGTGAATCAAAATATATTTCGAATTCTTATGTCAACAATCCATCGATTCACTTTCCTATAAAATTCATTTCCGTTATTTTTACTCGACGATCGGCTTTAGAATGTAGAAGTATGGATAATATCCAGTAAATGAACTCATGTGCTTGTCCACCCTTTCGCCGAGGAGGAAAGTGTTTTTTTTATGTAAAAGGCAAAAAGGTAACTCATTCACATGTTCTATGCCCAAGAGGTAACACCATATTATGGACTAGGGATGAATTTTGTATGTATAGCAAGTAGAGCAAAGTGTAGTTATTCTCTACACTGTAACTGAACATTAGTCGGAGAATGTTGCACTTCAAAATTTATCTGTAAAAGTTTCGTAATGAAGGGTAAACGTTTTGTAAAATATGTTCGCCGTTAGTGCTTGCGATTAGATGAAATTTCAGTTAAAACCTCAATTGATATTTGTTCTCGTACAATCTCGGAGTATCATGTTGCTAACATTGCACACTGGAGTTTACTGTTTGAAATACGCAACACAAATGAGTTGGAAATATTTTATTGTAATTGGATTTGCGTAAATTCACGGTAACACTTGTTTGGAGTAGAATTCTCATTTTGTGTGTGAAACGGACATTCGATATTTTTAACGTTGCGAATTGGCAACGGACTATTAAAATATCTACGAGTAAGTGTTACATAGAGAGCGAGTATAGTTTGATAAGTTTGTGGGATAATACACAGACTGTTGTAACTCCAAGCTTAATTCATTTCAATATGATGAATACGAAAATCTGCTACTTCTTCTGTTTAACGTCGCGCCTACTTTTACAAATTCTTTTATCTATCTAGGTGAAATAATAGCAGTGAAAAAGTGCTATTATTTCTCCGTCGGTAGATAAAATAGCGTATTCACCTCTGCCCAAATGTTTATTTAGACACTTGGGGTTATAACATTCGCCTTCGGCTCATACAATAACTCTCCAAACATGTGGACAGAGGTGAATAATCTACTATTACATGTCTCTTATTTGGAAGTTATTATGTGGTTTGTAATTGATTCCACAAGAATTTCGTTAAACAAATGAGAATCTAGATTTTTATTTTATAAATTTTTGTTAGGCACGGCCTCGCATCAACAATGAAGTACCAAAATAAAAATCTAGATTTTCATTTGCTAAACAAATTTTGTGTGGAGTCATTTACAAGCCTCAACAACTCCCGCATCAAAAAACATGTTGAATATCTCCGTACTTCAGTCGTTTAAAATTACATTTCATTACATAGGACCACGGTAACCGGAGGTGACCGCTTATTTTTACCGATTAGCCGTTTCTGAAAGGTAATTTCTTTCCTGGGCATCAAGAGAAAAAAAGAAAAGAAAAATCGATTCCCGTAAAGCAAACATTATCACCCCCCATTGTTCGTCATAAATCGACCAATATCAAAAATTAAATTTTTTATGTGAGACAAATATTGTACCAAAGAGGCAACATCAAGATAGACAATTCGGTTTTTTTCTGCTGTGTCGGTAAAGTAAATATTTTTCTAATAAAAACAAAAATGTTAGCGTGAAGCTTGACTGGAAACACATATAAAATACGTAAGTACACACCGAAAGCTATGCGGAACAAAAAAAAAAATTGTTGGAAGGAAAATGTCGGATATGTTTTCTTTGATCAAACATCATTGTATAATAATCAAATTCAAAGAGGGCAATGTAACCAAACCAATATAAAGCTGGAGTAGTAATATGACACAAAAAAAACCATTTTTACAGTCAAATCTTTATGTAGGTAAGGCAAAGAATAAAATGTCTTATGTACGCAGAGAAACGATAATGCTGTGTCAGGTTTTTATTAGTTTTTTTGTTCTGGAAATTTAGAGTTCGTTTTTGAAGTTCATTGGTTTGGAAATGTTTCTTTTTATTCGTTTCGTTACCGTGATTCTCAGAATAACATTTAAACGAAAGAATTTAATATTTCTGTGGACTCAGTCACTTATTTTGTTGAGCAATAAAACTGTAACTGCGTGTCCAGATTGTCCGTAATATTACCAATAAAAAATACGGATGTTATTACGTCCAGAGTACGATGGAAAATTGAAATCACGATCTCTTTTATTTGGATTTTGTTACGTTCTCAAAGATGAGAATTAATGTAATGAGACAAAATGAATATGCCATTGACAATAGTGATGCGACTCAGTCTGTGTTAAGTTTTGTCCGGCTAGCTACCAGCTAGACTTCTAATTGTGCGATTTTGGGCGTTAAAACTGGTGAATAAAAGGCTTACACGTCTGTTCGCTTTGAATTGCTTTTTATTACAAAGATATTTTCATAGACTTCTCGATTAGGTTTTATACAAAAGGCAAACTTGGATCATATTGAAATGAATTAAGCTTGGAGTTACAACATCCTCCCACCTTTTTTATCTACATAAAAAACCCCAACAAATTTAAGTAAATCGAATCGGAGCTTTTACTTTTCGACCAAACCGCGTGACCTTGTCCGATTTCTTATCCAAGTTTTCTTCCATGACCTCCTGATCGACAGCAACACATTTCTTCTTTACTCTCATCCGATTTTTAACAGTTGGTTCCGGTATCTCTGGTGTCTTCACTTCTTTGGCTCGTGTTCTGACTTCGCTATCCACTTGAATAGTGGAATCGTTACCAACTTCCATTGGAATCAGTCGTTGCAAAGCTCTTGTCAGTTCTCCATTCATAGTTTTGACCTTCGCCACCCGGATTTTGCCATCTGTGCCTTCAATCAATTCGGTAATGCGTGCCATTGGCCATTCAAGCCGCTTTTTGTCTTCGCTAGCGATGAGGACGACTTCACCCAATTGGAACGCATAATTGTCTTGTGGATTCGTTCGTTGTACCAATTGTCCTAAGTACTCGCTTCGAAAACGATCTCGGAGTTCTTTCTTCAACTGCCCTAAATGTCTTAGCTTTTCACGTAGGCGGCTTCCAGTTATTACCTCAATCTCCGGAAACTCTGATTGTTCGATATCACACAAAAATGCTGCTGGAGTCAACGGAACCAAATCATCTGGATCATCTGAGACGTAAGTCAACGGTCGACCATTCATTAACGACTCCACATAACAAATTGACGTGTCTAATTCGGTTTTTGTTAATTTGTTGTGTCCCAACAGTTTTCGTAGAACTCTT
>NW_023503824.1:0-12691 GCF_014529535.1 Bradysia coprophila
CAAAACACATAAATTACACAATCTGCAAAAGGTTTCTCCAAGTGGGACACGTTATCAACCACAAACCAATATTTTCTTTAAAACTAACAAATTTTTGCATGCTTTATGGTTTTACTTTTTCAAGAAAAGATTTTGGTTCAGAGAAATCATCAAAAAACGAATATTTTTGCGCACAAATGTAGGCTAGAAAATTGCCAAGGGGTGAGCGCTCTTAAAGATTCTATTTAACACGAGGAACAATTACAAGAAAATTAGTTTAGGTTTCAAAAGCATATAAAATCCATTACATATCTTGATATAAAAATGAAAAGTAGAGTTTTCGTGTGAATTTTGTTTTTCCGAGGCAAAGCCGAGATCAATAAACATACGACTTTTCACCCCTTGTTATGTTAATGACGATTTTATCAGGATAACATCTTTTATGTAGTTACTGACTGTAAATGTAAGATGACCAATTCTCGGTCAATTAATGCTCTAAATATTTGTTACAATTTACCACGAACATGAACATTGATTGTTATTGATTCTCTGATAAAAACATTATCTCAAGCAAAAAATTGCTCTATGGTGTGCCCCAATTCGCCAAATACTATTCCAAACTTATTTGAAAGTAGTCGTCCTTGTTTACCGGTCATGTCAATGAAGTAATGACTCACTTCTAGGGGGCTTATTGAGTTAATTAGTTTTACCCAAAACTGACAGCCGCCAATTTTTTACGGAGGCTAACACCACCTAATCTGTTGCAAGTCATTGTTCAGCTTGAAATGTAGTTTTATTGCAAGATATTCACTTGACTGAGTAAATAAAATTATTGCATCTACATTTTTGGGTATAATTCAATTACGTCCATGCATGTGTCGTTAAATTGTAACTTCAACAGAGAATTTCGTTTCTCTTTACATGGACACAAAACAATATCACTTATTTTACCACATACGTTGCATGGGTTGAAACCAGACTAGCTACCAGCAGGATCCAACATCAGCGGACAGTTGTATGTATTGTAACGCGAAAGTACTTCGAATGACAGCTGTCAAATGGAGTACTTTTTTGTATCAAAAGATCCATTTTTTTTACAGTGTGAATGTTTCACTGACTTTTTGCATTACTCGCAATTCTTTCCCTGTAAAATTTGAAAACAGAATTCAGGATCAGTAAAGCTTCGCGAAGGATTTCGAAAAGAGTTGATGATGTTTCTGTACAGTCATAATGTACGTGTAGCGATTCTGTGGTTAGTCCCGCACAATATTTGGCTCATTAAATTCTAAAATTCCCATTCTCGCTTAGTCCAAGTCGAAACGACACTTTCAGTACAAAAAGAAATCTTTTTATTTTAGGTATGTAACGAACACACTGTGATTCACTGATTAGTCTTCTCGAAATATTTCTTCTTTTCGTTGGGATTCGGAACGATCTGAAAATAATTACAAAGAAAAACATATAACATCCACACATCCAAGCCTATAATCTAGCAAACAAAAAACTAAATATTTACCGTTGCGCCACCTGGCTTCCAACCTGCCGGACATACTTCTCCATGTTGATCTGAAAATAATTTTGGGAACAGTGTACACTACCGGCTTCACTTCGGTACAAAACTATTTCGTTGTTACCAGTATATTGGAATGCTTGCACCAGTCTCAGTGTCTCATCGACGGATCGGCCAACCGGTAAATCGTTCATCGTGATTTGTCGCAAGATACCACGATGATCAATGATGAAAAGACCTCTAAAGAATTGGTTGTGAAACGACGATTCCTAATTGCCGGCATAAAACACATGCAAACTTACCTGAGGGTGTGACCCAAATCCTCCAAATAAACGCCATAATCCTAAAGTGGATTTACAAATGAAACAATTTCGGGATAATGAACTCAGTTCTTTACCTTCGATATCCCGATGGGACATCGTCACTGAGCGAGTGGTATTGCTACCTTACCTAGTCCTCCCTCTTTCCGTGGTGTATTTATCCATGCCAGATGCGTAAAATGGGAATCAATGCTGCAGGCGATTACTTCGGTGTTAATGTTCTTGAATTCCTCAATGCGGTCAGAAAAGGCAAGAATTTCGGTCGGACATACAAATGTGCTGTAAGACGCGAACAACAGAAGTTTATGTAACATTTCGTCACTGCAGTCTTATTGAAAACTTAAGGCCTCTACGAAATGATTGCTCTAAGGTCTCTAGAGACGGTAATTTCTGGTAAAATGCACTTGGGTATACTCACAAATCCAGTGGATAGAAGAAGAAGACGACATATTTCCCGAGATAGTCCGATAATGAGATCTGAGTAAATTCGTTGTTGATAACTGCTGTACCTTCAAAGCTCGGTGCCGGTCTGGAAACTATAGGAATACTCCGTTAGAGCAAAAGGAAAAGAAAACTTTTTGAATTTACTTACTGACTGCCTTGGTGTACTGTAACTTATGATCTAATGTCGATGTTGTTTGCGGATAAACATGAGCATCTGGACCGAAAGAGTGGCAGGTTTCCTCTTCAAATTTAAATTTAGCTGTTGCAATGCTACAAAACAGCAACAGCGAACCGATCACTTGCACTGTTTTTTGTCATTGTGTGCTGAAAGTGTAGATTTTTCGATGAGACAACGATAGAAAATGATTTTCCGATTAGATTCGCATAGAAACTAGAATAACTTCTCCGGCAGAGAATAATAATTAATCAAAAAAAAGTGTTTTGCGAACTATTGGACCACGTATTGAAAAAAAAGCGAAGCCACGCATACACGTTTCTCTGCGGCAGAAATATGATAATTTTTACACAACTCTACAAAATCATCTATCACATTTATCATCTAACACACATCAACGATTCAAAATAAGTACAATATTGCTTATCAGGAACGTACTTGTTTTGACTACGTGCTTGTCTCAAATGAAGTTTTGCTTCACAAGAGATGCCGACAATTATTTTTGTTGACTGCGATATATCTCTCACCGTTCACAACACCTTACAACAACTTTGTTGACACACTACATCATAGTATGACATTTCTCTGTTGTTGATGGACCTTTTCAACAGTTGGTAATGCAATACAGGGCTGCATTTGGAGTGTGTATCATAAAGGGAAGGAGACGTATCCCGGGACAGACGTTTCCGTTATTTTTCAATTCGAACGTTAAAATAAATTTGTTTTTAATAGCGGAGTTATATATAACAAATGAAGTAAAAGATTTAGCATCAAACCACAGCCCTGCTTCTAGCATGAACATACAAAATATTCGGAGGCTGATGAAATCACAGTACGAAATGCGTTTCTGTTGTACAGATAGATCACTTGCTTTCGTTGTATGAGTTAAAATATAAAATACAAACAATCCTTAGCGGTAGCTCGCATTACTAAAGTTCCCAAATTTGACACTTGTCAATTCAGTGTTCATGCTAGTAGCAGTGCTGTGATCAAAACAACCACATATATTTTGAACACAAGAGGTATTTAGTCTGATCCACATGCTTGGTGTGAATTCCCAACGACACATATACATATAGTTTAGCAATCCCTTAGGATTGTGTCTAATGTTAATCATATCTCCGCCTAAAGTTAGAAGCAGATATTTGTACACAGAAATCGTTGTGAATGGGGTCGCGTCTCTCATGCCATTCTTCTGTGTACGGTTCTCGTTGAGGGGACACCAAGCCCAAAACCTGAACTACCAAGATTATAGAGTTTGGGTACGTTTGCTTAGGAATGTTACTTTTTTGTGCTGCCGTCGACTATGGCAGTTTTGCTTGAAGTGCGTTCGATGGGAAAATTACTGTTTCGCAAAACTATATTTAATCGTGAAATATGGTGATTAATCATGGTTAATCACTGATTAACCTGTGTATTCACATTAATCATGTTGCTGATTAAGTGATTAACCGTGTTAATTCCCTTGACTGTAAGTCAGGGTCTTATGCCGGAAAATACCCTAGAATGTTTGTATACCAAAGGTTGTATGAAATGTTATGAAAAACGGAATTGTTTGTCCCAATATTTTGCTTGTATACACGATAACTTGAGTAATTATCAACCAATTACCAATTTTATTTTTTTAATCGACGCAGAATTGAATTCCTGAGGTTAAGTTCGAAGATGGATCTGGAAGTTATTCCAGAAAAACAGTATTTTCCACTGTTGGAAAATTCAATCAATCGAAAAGTCAGCTATCACGGTGATAGTCAGCTATCACGATGATAGTCAGCTATCACGGTGATAGTCAGCTATCACGGTGATAGTCAGCTATCACGGTGATATCAGGTGCAGCTATCACGGTGATAGTCAGCTATCACGGTGATAGTCAGCTATCACGGTGATAGTCAGCTATCACGGTGATAGTCAGCTATCACGGTGATAGTCAGACTATCACGGTGATAGTCAGACTATCACGGTAACTGTACTCCGTAGCAGCTATCACGGTGAATAGTCAGCTATCACGGTGAATAGTCAGCTATTCACGGTGATAGCACTATCACGTATAGTCATGCTATCACGGTGATAGTCATGCTATCACGGTGATAGTCAGCTATCACGGTGATAGTCAGCTATCACGGTGATAGGCAGCTATCACGGTGATAGGTCAGCTATCACGGTGATAGTGCAGCTATCACGGTGATAGTCAGTTCACGGATAGCATCTATCACGGTGATAGGCAGCTATCACGGTGATAGGCAAGCTATCACGGTGATATAGGCAGCTATCACGGTGGTGATAGGCAGACTATCACGGTGATAGGCAGCTATCACGGTGATAGGCAGCTATCACGGTGATAGGCAGCTATCACGGTGATAGGCAGCTATCACGGTGATAGGCAGCTATCACGGTGATATAGTGCAGCTATCACGGTGACTAGGCAAGCTATCACGGTGATAGGCAGCTATCACGGTGATAGCAGCTATCACGGTGATAGGCAGCTATCACGGTGATAGCATATCACGTGATAGCAGCTATCACGGTGAAGGACTACGGAAGCAGCTATCCGTAACGCAGGTGATAGTCAGCTATCACGGTGGATAGGGCAGCTATCACGGTAGATAGTCAGCTATCACGGTGATAGGCAGCTATCACGGTGAATAGGTCAGCTATCACGTGATAGCGCAGCTGATATCACGGTATAGTAGCTATTACAGGCAAAATTAGCATATTTCACGCCATGACATAAAATATTTATAAAATTTTATGAAAACCAATTTCTGAATCGTTATTCAAATGTATGGAATGACACTAAAAAAACAATCAAACAGAAAACTTTAAAACTCCCACGAAGTATGCGGCCAGAGCGAAGCGAGGGCCGTAATTCGCACGAGTCGTGCTATTTTATTCATGATTAAAGGTTTTGTGAACGTAGAAAGTACCGGGGGGTACATAAGTGTAAGGGAAGAACGACTGCTAGGAATTTCGCGCCGCGCCTTATATTTTGTATAAGGAAAATGTCACTTTGTGGGTTATTGTGAATAACACGGGCGAAATTCCTCAACACCGGAAGAACGTCTACCGTCCTATTTTATATTGTACCAAAGTGAAAGAGTCCTCTAATCGTTCCAAATTCGCATCTTTTACTTTTGTTTAACAATAAGACTAAAACTGAATAATAGACGACTTATACGAGTGGGAAGTTTGCGGGCAGAGCGGAGCGAGGGCCGTAATTCACACGAGTCTCTGTCTATTTATGTATTGTTGATTAAAAATCTGGCCGCAAATTTACAAGAAAATATAGAACAGAAAAAGTGATTTTCCAAAAAACTTGTACTCAAGCGAAGGTTTTATATCAGTTATTTGTGATGTTTCGGAAGATTAACAACGGAAAATAAAATGAAATTGATTAAAAATATATTGAAAAAATTGTCAGTCAAGGGACCTGACCCGCCCAAAAGGTGGGGCCTAGTTCTTAATGTGATTATGCATGAAAATTTGAAAATTCAAAGAAGGCGCCTGAAATTCAAAAATCCGTGAACGATGACATCTGTTGGCGATAAAAATTGCTTCACGAAAATATTGAACCCTTGACGTTTTGCCATTCATTTTGTATTGTGAAATTTATATTATGTCGACGACCTAATTCAGTGATAAATGGAATTTTTCAGACGATAAATTTAATTTCAATCTGCAGAAATTATCAATCTCGATACCATAAGATTGGTGTATTCTGTTATCATTAAATTAACGTTAACACAAACTGAAGGTAAAGTGGAAATTAGTGAAACAGCTGATGTGTGTCACCTTTTTTCTCCTGTTCAAGTTTCTGTGAAAATTCTCGTTTCGTTTTTTTTTATTTTTAATTGTGAAAATGTTGTGATCATATCAAAGCATAGTTGCACCCAAAAGTGACTTAACGAAATTTTTAATTTAATTCCATGAAACAGATCAGTGTGAAGACGAAAAAGAAAGCAAAGTTTTGACCGAAAAAAGACAAGAAAAATGGAAAATTTCCTTTGTGGTGGATATGTTTTCAATTCAAATTTCGATTCAGGAAATCTAGCGAAAGTGGAACTCGTCAATTTGTATGAAGGTAAATACCATTGCACATGATTTTATTTGATCAATAAAAACCAATCCAGATAAGTAGGGCAAACAAATTCGGTTCGTTTATGTTTTTGATTTTAATGTTTGATAACAACCACCGCCGTATGTGTATCTTTTTCGTACATAAATGTAAATATGCATCTTTTATGTCCTCGGAGTGCGATGACCTTTTCGATCGAAAAAACAATTTTTTTTTTGATGGGACGTCTATTATTAGATGGTTATTGAAACCACAACATAGTCAAGGATTTGATATGGGATTTTCGTAAAGGAAATTGTTGTTGACACTTTTTGCCATTGAACTTTCACACAACTTTTTCTAATTTAGACAATCAACTAGAAAATCTACTAGAGAAACAGGATTGTTGATATGTGTAAGCATAGTCATACGAAATAGTTATGTCCTTGTTTGGAGAATTTTATTTTGCCGAGAGGGAGGTTTGTAGCCCTAGCCGAAGGACAGTGATATAATCCCTCGTGGCAAAATAACAATCTCCAAACAATTACGTAAGGCATTTTACTTGCGAAACCCTGTTAAAATGAAAATTATCGCAGGTGTCAACTGTGTGCCCCTTACGAAAATTTCATTTCATTGCAAGTAAAATTATTAATGAAAAATATATTTGGGACAGGTGAAACGAATGGAATCAGTATCCAATTTGTTATGTCATAAATTTCTCTTATCGCTGGGTGTGACCCTGTAGCGCTCATCATTATTCACCAATTTTAGCTGGTCACTTCTTAAGTTTGCTCAATTGTTATGACAATTTTACTGCTGTTTTCTGAGTTACTACGGTAATTTGGTAGTTCTGTTGTTCTAGGTTATACTTGGTGCAGGTTCTACGTCTGAAAGTAACATCAAATCTACGCCATATTTTGCCCCATTAGGCTACGCAAGATTGATCGTTGTGCTTTTAGCTTTTGTTGGAATGTTGCGTTAAAACTCATAACAGATCGGACATACCTAAGCTTCAACCGATTCTGATTCTGTTCAGGTCAGTCTCGGATTCCTACGATTTTTTACCTGACTTTTGATACAACTTTCCGGGCAGACCTGAGGCTTGATCTGGTTTAACCAGAATTACCTACTAAATTACTGGCAGGTTTTTTGTAGATATGGGATATGCGATGCCTAGTCTTCTAGTTTCTGTTTTGCCTACCATCTACATTCTCACAAAGCTATTCATCGAAACGTTTCCAAATTTTCGTTCACAGACATTATCCCCACCGAAAACTTCACCTGCGCCGAAATTAATATCTGGACAAAGCCAGATTGTGCTGGCACAGAATATGAAAATCCCAATCGATCATGGTTCATGTTCAGCATTCATGGCGGCAAATCGTTTCAAGTGTGCAAACTGAACGTTGTCAATCTCAACAAACAGGCAAAATTGTTCGGCCAAGGAATGCATCCGGTCATGAAGATCGGAACCAACGGCAAATGGGAACGAATGAAAGATAATCCAACCTATGTGGTCGGTGCAATTTTAATGTTGAAAATGAAGGAACTCTGAGTTAAGATTAATTTCTATTGTTTCGCACAGAGCGACGAGGATAACTTCACGCTGTCGTTTTACCATAAGCCAATGGGTAATACGTCTGTGCCAATTTACTACGCGTTTACGTTTCCATTTACTTACACCGAATGCCAAAATCAATTGGATCATTTCAATCGATGTACGGCAAAACTGACAAAGAAATCGATTCGTTGTTGGATCGGCTTTTCGAAGCCGAAAACAAGAAAGATGAGCCAACCACTACGAGTCAAATCGTACAAGAAATGGATAATTTGATACAGTCGCTGCATCCGGACCGAATGGACGAATCGAATCAAAAAGAGAACAAATTGGCCAAAATGGCACCGGCGGAAATTTACAATCAAATCTATTTCCATCGTGAATTGCTGATCAAGTCCGTGGAAGGACGAAATGTCGATCTGGTTACGATCACATCATTTCATGGAATACAATCAAAGACAGAGGATCGACTGAGGCAATTTATTTCCCGATTTGAATACGCGACGTAGCCACATTTTCAAAGACAAAAAAGTGAGACATCGTCATCGCCAGCACTGAACTAACACGAATTCACCCAAAATTTACTTTCAGATCATATTCATATCGTCACGCGTTCATCCTGGGGAAAACGCCATCCAGTTTCGTTTTGAATGGATTTTTGAAATGATTCTGGATAGACGGAGTGTGGTCGCTGCAACATTGAGGTATGTTCTCGTACAATTGTAGCACCAGAAGTGGTCACCACCGCTATAAAATCAACTCCGAATTTTCCTTCCACAGAAAGTTGTACGTGTTCAAGATTGTCCCGTTTCTCAATCCGGATGGAGTTCACAACGGCTGCTATCGTTCGGATACGTTCGGTCAAAATTTGAACAGGGTTTACCTGTTACCAAAACTTGAAACACAGCCGTCAATATTTGCCGTACGGAAGTTGATTAGGTAATTTCACTGTCAAGCTCGTTTTATGAACTGTTCAACACTTTATTGGATGTGATGCTATGCATAGCCCGCCCGTATAATTTCGTCCGATCCTCAATTGAGGAATTGTTCAATGCCGTCGAAAGTGGAATCCCATTCTCACTCAAACATTTCTGTGCCTCTGCAGGTACTACCACTTCGATAAGGACCTTCACGACGATCAAGAGAACGAGCCGACGGTCCACACTTCCGATTCATCGTCCGACGAAAACGTACCGATAAACAATCTGAGACAACAGTCGCAGTCAACGGAAGAATCACCGTGCTGCAGTACCGATTCGTCGCGGAGTCAATCGCGAGAACTGGATCTGTTCGATGCGAAGCCGTTAATTGAATTACCAAAGTGTGATAGGGATGATGCAAAAGTCAAACCACCGATGCAAGAGCGAAAAGTTGGAAAAGTGTTCCTGGACGAATTGATAACGGAAATTAAGCCGATCATCATCACCAATCCATCTGTGTTCAAAAAGCCGTTCAAGTTGAAAAAGCGCACCGAATCGCTGAAAGCTGATCCGGTGCCAGGTGATCAATCGGCTGTTAAAAGCTCCGCATTGAAACAGTCGGTCAACAAGAATGTGACGATACGGAACGTGCGTTCGCCGCGTTTGCTGTGTGCACCGTTTCAAATGGCCAAAAAGAAACCGATGCTGGAGGAGAAGAATTTAGATTTTAGCGCTGAGTTTACCCAGAAACTGGGCGAAAAATCAATGACTGAGAAAAGCAACATGTTTCTGTACATCGACTTGCATGGACATGCATCCAAGAAGGGCATTTTTATGTACGGAAATCATCTGACCAGCGCCGCCGAAGCAGTTGAATGTATGCTACTACCAAGACTGATGAGTATGAATTGCAGTCATTTTCATTTTGATGCCTGCGTCTTCTCCGAACGGAATATGTATCTCAAGTAAGGCGCTCGATATTTCGACCGCTCAGACCGCATTAAATTTATGTTTTATTGATTCATCGTTTAGGGGGAAACGGGATGGACTGTCGAAGGAAGGATCTGGCCGTGTGGCGGTATTCAAAACAATCGGTCTGATAAAGAGCTATACTCTGGAGAGTAACTACAATACTGGTCGGTATGTGAACGTTTTGCCGCCCATAGGAAAAAATTCTTCGGCTCGCAATAAGAGTTTGATCGTGCCAAAGTACACGCCAGCGATTTTCGAAGACGTGAGTAAATGGAAAGTGAATCAATCCGTCAGTGCATTCATTTTTGTTCCATTCTATTGCAGGTCGGAAGAGCACTCGGTCCATCGATCTTGGATTTAACAAATTCCAATCCGTTGTCACGACTGCCAAATTCAGAATTCAAGAATCTTCAAGGTCTCCGTAATTCGTTGCGGGGCGATATTGACAAGTCGATGACACGGGCCTGTCTTACTACCAGTAAAGTAAGTTGTGTCACAGTACAGAATGAACGTTTCGATATGAAATTTCAAGGAAATAAAATTTCACGCATTTATTGTTGATCATTTTTGGAGGGGGAGTTCCGTTTTTCGTTCGCCAAACAAACATCAATCATCCGGCTGCCTGGGCTCAAATGTATTTTCCGTAGAGCTTCCATGAGTACTTTTCGGGTAACAGATTCGCGGGAGTTGATGTGTGAACAATATGAAGTTTCAGCTCGTCGAGCTGGGGCGACAGATAATACATCGCGAGGTCCATGGAGATCGCGAGGTCCATGGAGATCGCGAGGTCCACGGAGATCGCGAGGTCCACGGAGATCGCGAGGTCCACGGAGATCGCGAGGTCCACGGAGTCGCGAGGTCCACGGAGATCGCGAGGTCCTCGGAAATCGCGAGGTCCACTGAGTTCCAAGTCATCATTTTACACCACATTCATGAAATTTCATAAGAAATGATTTGTGTCGTAGTACTTTTGTAATGGAAAATGTTCTAATTACCGGCATTTTTCAGCTAAAAATTGGTAAACGTCGGTACCTAATCACGCGAATAGTAAAGCGAAAGAAAGTTTCATTGTAAATTCAATGCACGAAATTGTTGTCCTCCTGTTCCACGTTTTTCGTTATAAATTTTTCGTTTTAACACAAATTAATTGCCTTCCCCTGGTGAAATTCCAATCTCTATGTCCGTCCAGCATTTTTAGCATTAGTTGTGTCATCTGTTGTTATTTTCTCAACCATTTATCATCACTTAACAGGCTTTAACGACAAAAACAAAACGCATGAAAAATCCCTCTATGTGCTCGTCAATGCCATTGGAAATCTCCAAAGAGAACAAAGTCAAAGTCTCTGTGAACAAGCAGCAAGTGACCACAACGTACGGCAAAAAGGAAGGCACCAATCGCAAAAGGGTAAAGTACTTTGCGATGTATTAACATCAGCATCGGTGCCAACAAAGCGACCGAAAGTCTTATCATCAGTTGCACCCATTGAATCGTCATCATCCACCATCGACGTACCGAAAAAGTGTAAGGAAATTGACGAGAGTATCGAATCCGCTATTGATGCCGTTGATTTGCCACTGTTTTATGCTGTCGAGTCATCGATGCTGGGCGATATCACGAAGCAAACGACCAAAGATCTCGATCCAGATCTGAACAGTCCGTGTTGCTCGTCGCACATACTGACATCGCGTATTCCTACGACTAGCGCTAGTGCTATATTGGTGCCGGTTGGCATCCAGAAACCGAAGAAAACTGGCAATTTTGCTGGCATGTCATCTACGTCGTCGAGCAGTTCGTTGAATGTCAAGAAAACGTCGTCGGGTGTTGTAAGACGATCGAAATTTTCCAACGACAATCTGCTCAAATCGTTGAGACGCGGAAAGAAAACTCTGAGCAAAGACAATTTGCGGCTGAAGAAGAAGAAAATGCTCAAATCCGACACCAATTTGAAGCGGAAGAAATCGAGAGTATTTTAAAATCGGGGAAATTGCAACCGAATTGAACGGAACACGAGAAATAAATGTGATTTAAAAGAGAAAATTCTTATCAAAGATGGATTTATAAATTAGAAAATTAATTTTTTTGTTCGCTTTTGTGTTATTTTGAAATTTTTAGTTTATCTTCTGTTGATTCTCAAATAAAAATTGTTGTGATTGAAATTATAAATTTCTTTTCAATGGACACAATTTGGTGGACTGGTACTCCCAATCACGACGCAGCTCAATAGACTCTCTCACTATATCTGACCAGACTTAATGTACTCTTCGCATAGTTGAATTTACAGAAGAGTATGCAGACAGTCAAAATAATGGTAAGATGCCTCCTGTTTTAAGAATTTTATTTCACGGATAAGAAGTGTGTATGAGTTGATCTTTGCCATTACAGATGAGCCTGTTTAAGATTTTCCGATAACAATAACTGATGAAACCGAAACTCGACTAGAATTTTATCAAAACTACTGCGTACTTCATTACAACGGAAACAATACTCGCAAACTCACTCATGTGTTTTTTGAGCAACTTTCCTTTGGCTCGGATATAACACTTGTCGAAAAGACAGTTACCGGTTGTTGCTCAAAACAAACTTGTGAGTTAGCTTTTATCACAAAATTGATACCTCATGTAATGAATTACTTTCGCAGCATCCAACTATTAATAGTCGACAATGGTCGTCGGTGATGACACAGACTTGGTAAATATGCGACGCTGGGAATTGTGAAAACACTACCCGAACCAAACCCGAATTAAATGTTAAACATTTTGGG